>NC_081408.1:538884124-539184124 GCF_030272615.1 Cryptomeria japonica
GGCCTGCAATAGTAGGGCTGACATTTTTTTTGTTGGGCCCCTATCCACTACCAACCAACAGCCGACCATTTTTTCATGCAATCGGCGGCCCTTTTCCGACAGCGATGTCCTTTCCAGAACCGACGACTTTTCCTGACACCGACAGTTTTTACGGCCCCGACCACTGTTTCCCGGTGTTGTCGCCAATTTATGGCCCCCGTCTGACTGTGGCCAAATGTTTTTCGGTGAGTTTGCGGTAGGGAGAATTATTTTTGGTCGATGGGGGAATATTTTTGGCATATTATACTGACATCAGCATGATGTCATGATGGCATCAGCAGTACGAACAACTTGCATGGCCCCCTGTGACCCTCTTTGTGCCCTAAAAGAAGGTTTTTTTTTCTTTTAGCCATAAATTGGGCATATGATATCTTTTTTTGTCAAACAGGATATCATTGGAAAGTTGGTTTCATCTACTTTCTAGATATGTAGGTTTCATCACCTTTTTTTATTTTTTGTTGCTGGTGCATTCTATAGCCATTTGAAGTCAGAGATGTTGTTTTCAGTCCCGAGCTCATAACTTTTCACCAATTTCTCTGTTTTTCGCAATTCCAGTGGTGTTGGGACGGTGTTTCAGAGCTCTTCATAATCATCAATTCACTTTTCCAGATTTTACTCCAGGCACATTTTATTTAGTTTTTTGTGTTTTCACACTCTGGTGAATTATTTGGACATATGACATAGTGGAAACTTCTTTTTTGCATGGGATGACTCATTTTTTGTTGTTCTTCATGTATTTCTAATCTTATGTCTTTTTTTGACATTTTGAGCTTTCATTGTAAGCACTTATGATTTTATAAACACACTGAGATAAAGTGCCTATGTATTGCACATGTATTATGGGATCTTGCACATCAGTTTTGTGCCTTATTGTACTCGAACTATGATATAAAGTGCCATGGGGGTTTGATGTTTGCCTTTGTTTTTCCTTCATACCTTTCTCATGCGTGTGTGCCTTGGTTTGCACACCCTTTGCATTGGCTTGTACTTTCATGTCTACACGATCCAATGTTCTTGGTTCTTCTTCATGCACTACATTATGGCTTTCAGATTCAGTGTACCTGTCATACCTCTCCCTTGTCAGTACTATGGGGGGTTTCTACTGTTGGTGCCAATGCTTCCTTGGTTTCACGTTGGAGTGAGCTATGTATTAAGTATTTGTTCCTATGTACTAGGCGGATGCAGCGACTGGTTACCTATGCATTTCAATGAGATGGAATACTTACCATATGGACATTCTTGCATTCCTATTTTTGGAGGCGACCTTCCATTTTTAATTTGATCGGTTCTTCAGACTATTGGTACTTGTGCCATCTGTATTTTCGGGTTCTAGATTTTTTGCTTGTGTTTTCCATCTAATTCATATTTGAGTAGTGCCATTGAGGGCACTCATGCAGACTCATGTCTTCTTGATCCTGATCATCTTTTGTTTCAGAGGAGGTTCTTACTTCAGCATCATAACAGTCATTCTACGACAGTGTTTGCAACTTCTTCATGCTTCAGTGATTCTTCATGCTCGTCTTTTGTTCCTATCTTTCGGAACATTCTTGTTTGGAGGCTTCTTAGTCCTTCACTTGAGCTTTCATCTCTTCTTGGAGAGGTTTTTTGTTCCCATAGGGTTTTCTCCTTTTTTCTCCACTTTATAGAGATTTCATTGTACTTGGGTACCTCATCAGGCCTTGTTGTCGAGATCCATTTTTGCTTTCATGCATCTAGTCCTTAATTATTTTAGCTTCTCCCTAACTTCATCTTAAGGGGAGGTGTTAGAGTACAAGGTATTAGTTTACTTAATTAATTAAATCATATTGATTTAATAATTAAGTCACCTTTTCTCTATTTCACTTAAGCTAAATTTAGGAAGCTAAACTTAGGAATATTAATAATTAATTCATTATTAATTATTAATTGGTTTTTTAGGGTTTTTTGATCTCCATTAGTAAGGATCGATCTCGTTGTAAAATTAATTCCCTAACAATTTGATTATTATTATTGCATATTCTTGCTCTAGTTTTTCAAAGCAATCTTTGTGTTTTGTGAGAATCTTCCATTATTGTGACACGTTATTTGCATACAAGTGTTCACTAGGTTCTGTGAGGTTGTATTTTGCAACTTTAATAGAGAGGACATGTGGGTTAGGAGAACACGTGTGTGCTCTTGAAAGGAAAATTGGGGGATAAGGCTAAGGAGATGGTAAATCGATGGGCGTAAAAGTGGTTATGGATGAGATTGGATGTGGGAGATAGAGATTAATGAGAGTGATGAACTCTTGTGCTATATCATCATTAAGCTTATTATGGCAAGCATCTAGATATGATAAAATCTAGATAACTTGTATACCATTTGCATGGAGTAATAAGAAAAACCACAAACAACAATCAAATGATAAAAATCATGATCCATCCTAACCACACTTATCACTTGTGGGTGTCCTTGAGTAGCATAAGAACACGATACAAGATAAAGAAAAGAAAAGATAAGACTCACTAGACCAAACACATCAACAACCATTTAGATCTTCTTGCCAAGTTAAGTATTCTTATTAAAATGATGTTTGATGGGATGTCCATTGTAGGAAAGATGTATCCATAGGACATGATATATGATAAGGTGCCTATTCTAGGAACGATGTATCTGTAGAGGCACCTTGTTTGAAAAAGATGCTAAAACTAATAGGCAATTGATCAGTAATGTTGCAAACTAGCTTGGTAATTTGCTTGTTGATGCATGATTTTTTAAGCTTATTATTTTGACTGTGTCTATTCAAAGTGTTAATGTCTTAGAAGAAGACAACTTATTGCAAATTTTGGGTTTTTCATACAAAAAAATATTTGATTTTGTTGGATTTTAAATTTTTTTAACATCACTGATTGAGGTATAAGACATATATCATGATTTATTCTCAAACAAAATGTATTTATTTGCTCCTAGTGTCTAGCAAGATATAAGACATTATTAGTCGATGAATGGATTGATGGGATGAAAACAATTAAGTGAAGGATGGAGGCAACTTATTATGGAATCAAAGCTGATTTGGTTTTCAAGGACTATCTCACGATGGCATAACATGTTTATCCAAGCTAAGGGACTAGATATATCAATGTAAGGTGATGGCATGGGGTAGATAGAAATGGAAATGTTGAGTTTTTCTAAAAACATGTTTTGCATTTTATGTTCTTAGTTTTAATCAAGGTGTATGGTGATCCCTAACCTTGTCAAGATCAATGGTGGAAAATGGAATATGGGGATAGATAGGGTGAATGAGGGATAATGGATGCTATGAGATATAATGGTGGATGAGGGATGATGGAGGAAGAGGGATAACAAAGGATGAGGTGGATAGGACAACATGGATGAAACTTGCCCCCAAGTGTAGAATGCAAGAGGGTAATAGATTACACATGACAACTATTTGCTAGGTTTTCATCGTGGTACTTGCCCAAGATGTCACAAGAAGTGGTTTTCACCATTGGACAAATTATTTCTCTTTAGATTTTTAAATTTTTTTTTTCTTTTTTTTTCATTTTTGACTTTTTGAAAGATAATGAACGCATGATAGGAGATGGAGGGAGGACTCAATCATCTTGTTGTTCTTTGGATAGTAGCCCTGAAAAGATGTGCTACAATAGACAATGGCTATTGAAGATATGCTCAAATATGTTGGTAGGATAATGGTAAAGGGTGATGAAATAGATGTTAAGGATTTATGCAAAGGAATGGATAGGAGGAATGGAAGGATATAAAATAGGTATTGGATAATGGATGGGCTATTGGAAGATTTGTGTAAGGATGGATGGAAATGTTGGCAAGAACCACATTGACACACACCTTTAGGGGTGGTGGAGTGACGAAGGGGTAATGAATTTTGGACTTTGAGATTTTAGTGGAGAAGTGGATGAGAATTTCAGGACATAAGGACCCAAAATGGATGAAGGAGATGATGGAGGATTTAAGCCAATGGGTTTCGGGAGATTTTTAGAGGGAGGAGTGAAGGATTCCCTTGGAATAGCAAGCTTGGATGCCAATTTTGATTTTTCTTTTGGATGAAATTCTTCTATAAGCGGTTTGGGAATCCACATGGTTTTTGATGTTCCTTTTCTTTGTGGTTTGTTGGAATACATTGCTAATATGAGCAACTTAGGAATTCACGTGGTTTTTTATTTTTCTTTTTGCTTGATGGAATTTTGTGGCCTTTTGGATATTTCTTTTTCCTTTTGGATCGCTTTTTGCTTTGTTTTTGCATGTCTTGTAAATGAGACATGTTGATCCTTGGACATGTAGATTTTTGGACTTATGAATTTTATGCTTGGCATCTAAATTGTTCCCAAGAGAAATGGTATTAATGGACATGGATGAAAGTGATATGGAGGTATTTTGGATAAGTTCATGTAGGTAGATGGTTGGAAAGTTCTCAAGGATGTGTGCCTTTGTTGACCTTGATTTATGATAGGGTAAGTACATTTTGAGCTAGGGGTGATATGGATAGTGGATGGAGGGATATAAGGACCCGAGATGGGTGGAAGGAATGAAGACTTTTGTTTTGGGGTATACGGACCTAAGATGGATGGAAGGGATGAAGATGGATGTGTATGTTTGGGTTTAGATGGAGGAATGTGAAACTTAGCATGGATATCAACATCTTGAGAGTGAGCTGTGTAACCAAAGCCATGACAGTTTGGATTTTTTCTTATTTCAAGGGGTTCCAATATACCTTGTTCATGGATGCCTAACCCTTTTCCTTGATATTGCATGCTTTGACAAATATTTTTAGAAATGGGATAATTGTTGCTTTTGAAACATGATGCAAGTCAATTTTGAGGAGGATATGCTATAGAGGGAATGATAAGCTCGTGGAGTAAACCAGATTTTATGAAAGTGGATGAACCAAGTTGATATGTAAGGGGTTCATGAATAGCTTGGATAGGGCTCATCGGATCTTGAGGAGGATTAGGATCATGAGGGAGTTTAGGAGGGATGATAGGATCTTGAGGCAGATATGGATGATTATGACAAGGAGACAAAGGGATACTTTAATCTTGACATGGAAGAAGATCATTGGATGGAGTGGAAGGGCTGCTTTGCTCTTGATTTTGA
Source organism: Cryptomeria japonica (assembly GCF_030272615.1). Classification (NCBI taxonomy): domain Eukaryota; kingdom Viridiplantae; phylum Streptophyta; class Pinopsida; order Cupressales; family Cupressaceae; genus Cryptomeria; species Cryptomeria japonica. Next base: position 538,889,255 of record NC_081408.1, read on the forward strand.
ATAAGATCATTGGAAAAGATGGAAGGAATATCATGATCTTTCTTAGGAAATGGATTATCATTGGAAAGGATGGAAGGAATATCATGATATTTCTTAGGAAGGGATACTTTGATCTTGACATGTAAGAGGATCATTGGATGGAGAATCTTGTTCAAAAATTAGATGGGATGGAAAAGATTTGGGATGTTGATATTGATTCATTTTAGGACTTGTTTCTTCATACTTTGGATTATCCTCTTGACATGGGGTATGAGTTTGGATATGCATGCCTGGGGTTCTTAGATGGTGTGGCATGATAGGATTGGATCTTGAATGGGATTTCTTGAGTGGATTTTATTGGAGATGAAGCATATGGTGGTATTGGATCTAGGAATTTTGAATCATGGGTGGAATCAAGAAGTAGATTATCTTGGATTTATATTGTGGATATTCCTTGAGGGTAAACTTGAAAGGTGTCATCATTGGATTCATTGTTTGATGGATACGGTGGGGATTTATGTTGTAAAGCTTTAGGGGATGAAGGAATGGTGGGAGAAATGCAAGATTTATTTTGGGAAGAGCCTTTGCTAGACATAGGTATATGATTTTGATCATGCTTAGAAGGGGTATCTTCACACATGCCTAATTACTCATTAGGTGAATTATTTAGGTTTTCTTCAAAAGTAATGTCATCTTGGTCAATAAGGTCTTGAATGAGGTGTTTCAATCTTGAACAGTTATAAGTTTTATTTCCATGACTCCTATGGTAATCACAAAATTCATTATCATTCCACCATGAAGGTTTTACCCTAGGTCCGAAGGTTTCATTCTTAGTAAGTGTAATAAGTTCATTGGCGACAAGTTTTTACAAGGTTGATTCTAATTGTTTGCCCAAAGGTGTAAACCTTCTTCCTCTATTGTAAGTTTATTCTAGAAGGTAATTTGAGGATTTATTATTTGGAGAAATGTGTGAGTGATTTTGGGGGCAAAACTAGCTATGCCCTTGTACCAAAGCTATTATGATGTTCAGTCAAAAATTAGAGTGGGCCACTACTAAAGTTTCTAGTCACAATCTAGGGTCACTAGCACCCTATGAGCGTCCAAATCAACCTTAGAGTATGAAACTCCTTTTAGATTGAAGAGTACGACAAAATCTAATACCAATTGGGTTACAAATTTTGTCTCTGCCCTTTTTTATATAGCGGACCGAAGGAAAGTACCATTTGAGTTGCTCTTGGGGTGAGTACTTTTTCCCACTAAGGCATACTCTCCAAAAAAAAAAGAGATGCTCAATGAGTTCTCTTATACCCAAGATTCGTGAAGGTGAGGGAAGAGGATAATAACATTGAGCACTTAAGATTCTACAACAAATTGGGCAAGTGCCCCTTCAAACAAGTTATTTTTTTAATGCACCAATGTAAGTGTTTTCTAATCTAATAAAAATATGCACTCTCCTAAATTACCCTTGTAAACACAAATGTATTAGTAGTTTTCAAAATACCGCAACCTACAACCAAAAAGGATTAGAATACAAATCAATATCCAAGGGGTCTTCTACAAACGAATTTGAATGCTTCAACCCTCGACCAACCTACAAAACCTAGACACAACAAAACAAACCACAAATATGTTAACAAATAGAAAAAATGTAAAAAATATCTAAACCCTAGATGCAATACGACAAGCCATAGACGCAACAAAACCTGACAAAAATGTAGCAAAAACCTGCAACCTAGAAAATTAGCAAAAGCAAAAATGCAGTAGGATTAACCATATATGCAATAAGGTCTAACAAGAATGTAATTAGAAAAACCATAGACGTGCTAAGATTTAGTGTTGCAAAATAAAAAACCCTAGTTAACCAAAAACGTGCCATGAAATCACAAAAACATGCTAGAATTTGACAAAAACGTGCTAATAAGGACCAAAAACGCACTAGAAACAGAACCTACAAGACCCTAAAATCTATAAAACCCAAAAATGCGACTAAAAACCATAGATGTGATAAGAACCTACAAAAATACATTAGAAAACTGAAAACTCAAACAAAACCACAAAGGCGATAGGAAAGACCGCAGACGCGCCAGAGACTAAAATCGTCACAAAATTTGGACTCGTGAACTTGCAATCACTAAAACAACACCAAAACATTAGAAAATAGGGACTAGTGTCCTACCGAGCGTGTCAAAATGTATATGATGTAATTGGAAACTAAAATATTGTAAAACCAAATAAGATTCAACCACATAAAACCTAGTCCCACAATCAATCCACCATACACCAATGAAGAACCTAAAATCATGCAAACAACAAAATATGAAATGTTATACCTTCACATGATCATAGGGTTTGATCTCCATTGTTTCCTATCTCCATTGATCTTGCTTGATATTGATTATGTTTGCTCTCAAATTTTGTGTTGTGCACAAGAGCTCAATAGAGAATGGATTGTGGTTGTGTATGCAATTCAACATCTAATGTAGGTACTTCGCTTGATTGATTAATATGAAAGGGAGGGAAAGAGATCTCTTTTATAAAGAACACCCTAGAAATGGAGGGCTAAGATTAAGAGGTGAAGGGATAAATGGTCAACTCGGATTAGAGGGTAGGTATAAAAAATAGGGAAATATCAGGGTGGTGGTTAAAGATAATTTAAGAGATGAATGACAAGTGGCATGGAGGCAAAAAGATAATGAATTGAATTAAATATATAAATAATAGAAGAGGTGGGGCCCATTTAATAAATATAATATTTATTTAATTTAGGGGAAGGATAATTTAAATAAATTAAAATATTTTTTTAAATGGGGAAAGGTTAGAAGAGGATTAGTGAATTAATTAAATGGATTAAAATCTATTTAATTAATAGAAAGCTTTTTTTTTATCGGTAACAGTATATTTTATTAATTTTAAGAAAGTTTACATGTTAATTGCAAGAGAGTACTAAACCACCCATCAAAAAAGCATCCACAAAACTACCATCCAAACCACCCTGCAATACAAAACCCCTAATTCAAATCACCCATGAAACCCACCCTCCAAAAAATACAGACTTCGAGCATGCAAAATTTGCTCATTACAGTTGTATATGGTGAAAATGGATAACAATAATAACAATATTGAAAGGCTAAATGAATTCAACCACAAAACCCTAGCCTAACAACAACAAAGATCCACCATAACATATGAAGATTACCTAAGACAATGCAAATCAAATGAAATCACAAAGATTATACCATCACATGTCCAATAGGGTTTTGATCTCCATTCTTCCTATCTCCATTGATCTTGCTTGATATATTTGCTCTCAGATTTTATATGCACAAGAGCTCAACAAAGAACGGAATGTGGTTGCAAGTAGGATCGTAGTGTAGTCAAGTGTATAAGATTCATTAGAATGTATCATTAGGGTTTGATAATGAAGGAAGCATCTCCTTATATAGAAGACATTATATGAAATGGAGGGATAAGATTGAGAGGTGTAAAAGGAGGTCGGCTATGATTAGAGGGTAGGTAAAAGAAATAATAAAATAATGAAAGGGGTAGGTAGTGTATGAATTAAGAGATGAATGACATGTGTCATGGGTAGAAAAGGTTAATGAATTAATTAAATAAATAAATATTTATTTAATTAATAGAGGAAGTGGGATAATTAAATAAATAAAATATTTATTTAATTTAGGAAAAGGATAATTTAAATAAATAAATGTATTTATTTAAATGAGAAATAAGGCTAGAAGAGGATAAATGAATTAATTAAATAAATAAAGATTTATTTAATTAATAGAAGAATTAAGCTTAGATAATTATATAAATAAAATATTTATTTAATTAGACATGACAATTTTGGGTGTCTACATTTTGCCCCTCTTTGAGACAATGCGGCTTGTCGCGTTGTTTCAAAGAAGATAAGATGAACTGATACAAAGTTGCCCCAGGATGGGAATGATATGCCCCCTCGAGAGATTGGATGAAAATGTTTGAAAAGATTGCAGACAATCTCTCGATAAGAAAGAAAGGCTAGAATGGACTAACCGGATAAACTGACAGAGTCACGGGATAATGAAGACAGACTCGGAAAACGAGGGCTAGGGGTAGGGTAGGCTATAAGATAGACCACGGGGGAAAATACATCTTCATTGTCATCTACACATCCACGAGAGTAGAGTGCGGAGCGAAATAGAGCAGCAGCAGTCAGCAGCGATGGCCTTCATTCACAGATTCGATCGCGTTCGCTGATTTCAGAGGCCAGCAGAGGCAGGAGAGCCGGTGAGTACCACCAAACCTCCTCGTACTTCGACGCATTTAATTTTGTCATTAATGCATGGTAGGTAGAGCAATAAATGCACTTAGACTAGGGTCCAAAAATGTCCAGGCGCGTCTGCGTTGGTGCCAGGCGCGTTTGTGTTCGCGAGGCGCGTCTGTGTTTGTGCCAGGCGCATCTGCGTTTGAACCCGCGTCTGTGCCAAATGCGGCCGCGCTTGTGATGTGTAGGCGCATCTGTGCCAAGAAGGCATGTCTATGTCTCCCAGGTGCGTCTGTGCAGAGCATAGGCACGTCTGTGTTTTTCAGGCGCATCTGTGTTTTTCAGGCGCGTCTGTGCAGTCTTCAAGCGCGTTTATGTCAGGAAAGCGCGTTTGTGTTTTAAGAAGTGTGAAGTTGCGTCTTCTAGGTCAAATCGGCAGTTCTGTGATGAACATACGCTGTCGATTGGATAAGCTACTGAGAGGATACACTCAAGTAGGTCCTCTAGGGAAGACTAGGATAGATCAAGGCACTTTGTGATGAACAGTGAGTACCAAGATAGAGTACTTTGTGATGAACAGGGAGTACTAAAATATGAGCAGCACTTTGTGATGAACAGGGAGTACTAAAATATGAGCAGCACTTTGTGATGAACAGAGAGTGCAAATGTGAGTAACACTTTGTGATGAACAGTGAGTGTCACACATGTAGTACTTTGTGATGAACAGGGAGTACTACTAGGATAAATAGCAACACTTTGTGATGAATAGTGAGTGTCACTAGGATAGATAGCCATATGCATTTGGATAAAAAGTAGCATTTTGTGATGAACAGTGAATGCCACGATGACTGACATGATTGATTTGCTTGACTGCAGGAGTATTTTCCTATGTTGGAGTCACGGGAGAGATTCCCATCAACTCAGAGATTGCGACCTGAGCTGACAGCCGAGGAGCGAGCTGCGATCGAGGCTATGGGATTGAGACATATTCTGTATGTGCCTGAGTTTCAGGTGAACATGGGATTGCTGACTGCACTGGCGGAGAGGTGGCACTCTGAGACTTGCACTTTTCATTTGCCGATGGGGGAGATGACAGTCACCCTGGAGGATGTATACAGGATTCTGCGGATACCGATTGATGGGGAGTTGATTCCGTACGATCGAGATGGAGATAGGGAGGCCCTGAGATGAGTGTTTCAGGATCCAGGACTAGAGATGAGGGCTGGACACGTGGCATGGGACACGATGACACAGACAGGATTAGCACTACCAGTAGTATTGGCAGGAGTGATCAGTGGGTTTCTCTGTATCAGTTTTGTACCATTTTTGTATGATGATGTAGACACCTGTGGGTGATTGTAGCCATATGATTTTGACATCATTGTATCATGAAACTTTATATATATATGAGATGATTCATCTTTGCGGCAGCTATATGCATGCGTACCTATATGATGAGATGTTCTTATGATGCTTATGATATGAATGCAAATATGTATATGATGAAATGCAATATTTTTTTCTTTTATGTTTTTATATGTGATGCATGATGCAAATGTGAATGTATGAACTGCAAATGAATATGATAATGCAAATGTAAATTGTGCTAACAGTGTTGTGTCCAGGATGTGATGCAATTGTGATATCTATGTGTATGTATGAAATGCTTATATGTGGTAATGCAGGTGCAACTACATGAAATGCAAATGTTTTTGGTGTGTCATTATACTCAGTCATGTGATAGCAAGCTACACGGACTCGAGAAGGACGATGGAAGTCAATCAAGAAAGGGGGATGAAAGATAGAAGATATGAAAGTGAAAGAGCTTCTTGTGCGTTATCATCATTGAGCTTTATTATGGTAAGTAGGCTATGACAATCGAGGCATATGTTCGACCCAGAAAGTCATTGTACCCATTTGCATGGAGATAAGACAGTTGCAAACAAGGAATGCCCCAATTCACACTAGACTCACAGGACAAGTCATAGCATTACTAAGAGACAATCCACAGATAGCAAATACAAATAGGTGACGATACCCCATCCTCGCCTTTCTAGTCAAAGACATCCTGGAGATAGAATCTCTAGTCAAAGACATCCTCGAAAAGCTAAAAGACATGTCACCAAAAAAAAAGATGAAATCAAAAGAAAACCAAGACTCGACACCAACATCCATTGTAATCCTCAAGTTTAGTGTCTCTTGTCACTTGTATAAGTCTTATTTGATTGTGGTCACAATGTTTACTTTCACAAAATGGATAGATAGCACTGAACCATAATGTTGTCTGAGTCTGTTGAAAGATTTGATTTGTTGAAGCCCACTGTTGCTGTTGTGTCTCATCTGAAACTGACTGAATCCATGAAACTGATACTTTATTGTGGAGAAGATGAAACTTTATTGCGGATCTATGATGCAAATGCTGCTTTATTGCGGATTGTGCGCAGATAGACTGAAGAAAACTAGAAGAAACTATACTCCTCGGAACATGTGATGTTCTCAGTTCCACACCCATCACTAGACGTAGGATTTGCCTTAGCCACAGATAGGATCTGATTTATTATGGATGGAAAGGGAGGTGAAAAGGGAGGTTTATTATGAATGGCGAACCAATCTTGGGTAGATCAATAACAAGCATGATGGGAATGGGTAAGTTTGTTATGAATGGATAGGTTGTGAGTGTGTGCAAAGTGAAGGATGAAAATGAATCCTAAAGGAGGGAGGAGCAATGTCTCTACGCCTGGCGCTGGTGACCTAGTTTTCACCATGGTACTTGCCCAGGGCGCCACCGAAGTGGTTTTCATCGCTAGACGAAATTATTTCTCTTTACTTTTTTGATTTTTCAATGTTTTTTGTGTCACAAGGCGCCTGTTTGCCAGGTTTTCACCAAGTAACGATTTTTATATTTTAAGATTTTTTTGAATTTTTGAATTTTTTGATTTTTTTGTATTTTTGAATTTTTTTTATTTTTTTGTATTTTTGAAATTTTTTGATTTTTTTGTATTTTTGAAATTAGGATACTCTGAAGAGTTATGTGTAAAACCTACGAAGGTGCATGTTGTTGATAGGATCCTCCAAAGGTTTACCTTTTGTAGTTGAGAGCTGATATGCACCAGATCCATATGCTGCTGTAATAATGTAGGGACCAAGCCAGTTTGGTTCGAACTTGCCCTTCTTCTCTCTGTCTTGTTGATTTTTAGGATTTTCTCTGAGAACTAAGTCCCCTACCTCAAATGTGTGAGGCTTGACCTTGTGATTGTAGATGTGACTCATTCGTTGTTGGTAAGCTTTGAGATGATTAAAAGCAGTTTGTCTTCGTTCATCCAATAGTTCCAGCTCTTGTAAGCGAGAGACCCTATAGTCTTCATCACTGATGATGTTTTGCAAAGAAACCCGTAAAGAGGGTAGCTCGACCTCAATAGGAAAGATGGCTTCAGTGCCATAGACAAGTGAATAGAGTGTAGCTCCTATAGGTGTGCGGACACTTGTGTGGTAGGCCCAAAGTGCAGGATTAAGTTGGATATGCCAATTACGACTAGCATCGTCGACTGTCTTCTTTAGGATTTTAAGGATTGTTTTGTTAGACGCCTCAGCTTGACCATTACCTTGGAGGTAATATGGTGTGGAGAAACGATGGGAAATATGGAAGCGGTCACAGAGTTCATGAACATCCTGATTTTTGAAGGGACGCCCGTTATCAGTGATAATGGAAACAGGAATACCGTATCGGCAAATGATATAGTTGAGGATGAATGTAGCAATCTATTTTCCTGTGACTTGTGTGAGAGGCATGGCTTCAATCCATTTTGTAAAATATTCTATGGCAGTGATAATGAATTTGTGACCATTGGAAGAAGGAGGGTGAATCTTGCCTATGAGATCGAGTCCCCACTGACAAAAGGGCCAAGGAGACACAATTGGTTGAAGTTCTTGTGCTGGTGCATGTATGAGGTCTCCATGAATTTGACATTGCTTACACTTCTTGAAAAATTGATATGAGTCTTTCTCCATATTGGGCCAGTAATATCCAGTCCTGATGAGTTTCTTGGCCAAGGTAGGACCACTAGCATGTGGACCACATATCCCTTCATGCACTTCACGTAACGCAATCTGAGCTTCGTCGCTTTCTAAACATCTAAGAAGAGTGCCATCTAGACCTCGCGGGTATAGGATATCAGCTAAAATGACATATCGAGAGGATTGGCGAATGAAAGTGCGACGTTGGTTATTTGATAAATCAGGAGGTAGGGTATTGTCACGTAGGTATGTGAAAATGGAACCATATAATTGGGATTCAGGACCGACAACACATATCGTCTCAGTAGGCATGGTCTCATATGAAGGGACCAAAAGGTTATCCACCAAGAACTCATAGCGGGTCTCGTTTGGAGGTAAATCAATCAGGGAAGCAATTGTAGCCATGGCATCTACGGCGCAATTCTGCTCTCTTGGTATCTGCGCAAAGTCTATCTTTGTGAAGTGTTGTTTCAGGTCATCCACCATTTGTTTATAAGGCATTAATTTTTCATCTTTTGTTTGGTAATCATCAGTTACTTGACGGATGACAAGTTGGGAGTCCCCAAAAACACGAAGTTCTTGGATCTTCCATTGAACTGCAATTCGTAATCTTGTTGTTAATGCCTCATATTCCGCTATATTGTTAGTGCAAGGAAATGATAAGCGGTATGATTTTGGTATAGAATCCCCTTGAGGAGTTATAAAGAGGATGCCAGCTCCTGCCCCATGCTGTGTGTATGAGCCGTCAAAGTACAGTTGTCATGGCTTTGCATGTGACATTGTCAAAATGGATTCATCTAGAAATTTTGAACTTAGAGGAACATCATCTATCATGGGAGCATCTGCTAATTGATCTGTGATGGCTTGTCCTTTTATTGCTTTTCTGTCCACATACTCGATGTCAAATTCACTCAGGATCATTACCCATTTGGCCAGTCGCCCAGTAAGTGTTGCTTTATTGAGAAGGTATTTCAATGGGTCTATCCTTGCAACTAACTCAGTCTTATGAGTGAGCATGTAATGTTGTAATTTCTGCAAAGCAAAGACCACGGCGAGACATGCACGCTCAATTTGTGTGTAGTTTAGCTCATATCCCACCAATGTGCGACTGATATAGTATACTGCTTTTTCCTTGCCCTCAGCAATTTGTTGTGCTAAGAGTGCCCCCAATGCTGTTGGAGTAGCTGGTATGTATAGTAACAGTGGTTGATCTGGAACTGGTGGCATCAGAATTGGCGGATTTAGAAGATAATCTTTGAGCGTCTGGAAAGCCTGTTGACAGTTATCATCCCATTTGAATTTGATGTTTTTATGTAGCAGGTGCTGAAAAGGATTACACTTATCTGCCAGTTGGGCTATGAATCTTCGGATAGACTGGAGTCTGCCTTGTAAGGATCGAAGTTGACTAATATTTCTTGGAGGTTGCATTTCCAAGATGGCCTTGACTTTTGCTGGATCAGCTTCAATTCCTCTTTTGGATACAATGAATCCTAGGAGCTTCCCGGAGGTTACTCCAAAGACACATTTCTTGGGGTTCAATCTTACTTTGTATTTTTCCAACCGATCAAAGACGACTGAGAGTATGTCCAAATGTGTATTTCTGTCTATTGATTTTCCCAAGAGGTCATCAACATAATCTTCCATGGTGGCATGCATGAGATCATGAAAGATAGTAGTCATGGCTCTTTGATATGTAGCACCTGCATTCTTTAGCCCAAAAGGCATGACATTCCAGCAGAAAGTTCCCCACGGACAAGTAAATGATGTTTTGTGTTGATCCTCGGGTGCGATCTTTATTTGATTATAACCAGAGAATCCATCCATCAATGATAACATTTCATGACCTACTATGAGATCAACAATCAAGTCAATATTTGGTAATGGGAAGTCATCCTTTGGACAAGCTTTGTTGATGTCTCTAAAATCTGTGCAAATTCTGATGCTGCGATCTGGTTTACTGACAGGCACTAAGTTGGAGATCCATTCGGGATAATCGATTGGGCGTATGAATCCGACATCCAATAACTTCTCAAGTTCTGCTTTGACTAGTAATGCCACTTGTGGATGCATTTTTCTTAATTTCTGTTTTACTGGTTTTGCCCCCGGTTTGACTGTCAAATGATGCATTACCAAATCTGGATCTAATCCAGGCATATCAGCGTATGACCAGGCAAAGTTGATTTGTCGTTCTTTGAAGAAACTTATGAATTTTGACCTTTCGGACTCTGTCAATGATTGAGCTAGGAATATGTTGTGTGGAACCTCTTTTGTACCAATGTTTGTTTTGATAGTCTCCTCTACCAACATGGATGAATTTTCCTCATATGATGCTGGGAGAATGTCGAGCCTTCCATCTTCGGGTGCCTCAGAGAGGTTTTCACCCTTAGATATGTCCTTTCTTTTTACTTTTTTGGGGCCAGACAGCGCCACAGTGTGGTTTTCGCCATAAGACCCTTGATTTGTTCTTATTTTCACATTTTTGCGACTGGAAGGTCCGACACCCTCACCAAAATATGCCATGCTATTGAGTTCTATAGTGTATCCCACTTTATGGTCTCCAGGAGGAAGATCATCCCGTATGCCCAGATAGTCAATAAAAGCTTCATTGTTTTGGAATGTGTCAAACTGTGCAGGTCCTTCATGATCCCAGTCAATGAGTTGGTGGTGAACAAGGGGAAGGCTGTTAATGTCTTCGAAGTTAGCGGAGCTAAGAGTGAAGATGCAGTTATATTCGGGTATGTCAAGGTAATTATCAAGGTCATCGATGGCACTCTCCTCATCAGTCTTGATCGCAAGCGAATCCAAATTATCATCACTAGTAGCGCATTCTGGGACAGGTGTTCTCATCCTATGTGATTTCAACCTAGAACCTTGAGACAAGGACTGTGTGGAATCCTCATGGGTTGTTTCTTGACCAACTCTGAACTTGTTATAAAATTCCTCTTCTTCTGTGGGTTCATCTGGCTCTCTGAATATCTCGGTGAGCTCGTAGTCACTAGAAGACTTGTTTGAACCCCATTCCCATTCATTGGAACCTGTGGAATAGCGATCCTCTTGTTGCATTTTGGCAGCTTTGATTTGTAAGGCTTCTTTAGTCCTTTGGGTGTGGACCTTGGAAGTTAAGAAACCAAGTCCTTTTGAGCGTTCCTTCTTGAAAGTCAATTCAAGTTGTAAAGGTTCAATGATGCCATCCTTTTGTAACCCCGGAGGGCTTTTTCCATCATACCCGAATTTTTGTAGAATTTTGAAGCCTTTGCCATATTTCTCGCATGGTAGATTGATGTGATCTTGTGTTTCCTCTTCATTGTCTCTGAAAAGCATTTGGTATAAATCTTCCTCTTCTAGTTCACCCCATCTTTGAAAGGTAGTAGGGTCCCATTTGAGCATCATGATGGAGATTTGCTTGTTAGGATGTGGTCTTCCATATTCTTTTGGGGAACTCATGACTTGTCGTAAGTACATGGTCTGATTTAAGGTGTATTCTCCCATGCCCTTGTCTTGAAACTTGCCTTTAAGCTCACCTTGTTTTGATGTCGAAGGTTTTAACAACTCAGGATCAATGTATGTCAACGAAGGAACAACCTCACGATTACTGGGAATGATGGTCGCAGTCTTTGATTTTAGGTTATTGCAGTATATGAATGGATTAGGATCATCGTTAACTATTACTTCCACTCCATTATGAGGAAACTTAATGCATTGGTGATATGTGGATGGGACTGCCCTCATTTCATGAATCCAAGGACGTCCTAGCAATATGTTATAAGTGAGATTTAAATCCAGGACTTGACAAACCACATCCTTTGTAACTGGCCCAACTCTAAGAGGTAAGGTGACTGTGCCCTTGGATGAATGCTCTTCGTCATCATATGCCTTAATGGTGATTTGATTTGTAGAATTCACAGATTTATTAGAATATCCCAATTGTGTAATAGTGTTCAATGTGCAAATGTTTAGACCTGCTCCTCCATCTATCAGGACTCTTTTTATTCGATGTTTGTGAATGAAGGCTTCAATGTGTAATGGCGCATTATGTGGCTGACTTACAGAGGCATCATCAACTTCTGTGAATGTAAGTGAATGTGGAATGGAAAGGTATCCCACCATGGCTTGAAACTGGTCCACGTTCAGATCAGTAGGAACGACAGTTTCTCTCAAGATTTTGTCAAGAATGGATTTATGTGCGGGGGATATGCGTAGGAGCTCAAGAATGGAGATGAGCGCGGGTGTCTTCCCTAATTGTTCTACAAGGTCATACTCAGGTTTGGTTGATGAGGAAGAGCACCTTGCAAAGTGATTTTACCTCGACGGGTTGTAACATGACATTCAGTGGTAGGTTTGGAAGAAGATCCAACACCTTTTAAGACAATCTTGGGTCTCTAGGTAGAATTCTCAGACGTTTTGTCCTTGATGATAATGGTAGAGACATAACTGTCCATCGAGATGTGATTGATGGTTGAATCATAGTTGTAAGATGCTCTGGTATAGTTGGTTTGATCCTCTGTGGATTTAGCTTTTCCCTTGTCATGTTTTGGGAATGGTTCCTTAAACATCTCATGTTCTTGATTAGACGAATGTCCCTCAATCTCAATGTCACCTCTATCAATGAGATCTTGTATGATGTTCTTCAGTCGATGACAATTTCCTATCTTATGACCCTTGCTCTTATGAAATTCACAATACTCATCATCATTCCACCAATTTGGTTTAACCTTTGGTTCATATGGAGGAAAATCTAGAACTGTGATTACCTTGTTTGCCACTAGCTTCTTGAAGACTGACTCAAGTGGTTCTCCCAATGGGGTGTACTTCCTTCGTGATCTGGAAGTTGTTTGAGTATTCACTTGATTGTTTGTAGAACTTGATCCAGAAAAAATGAATTCACTGTGTTGGCATCAACAACACCATCATTGACCATGTTCTTATTTTTATTCCAAAATCTTAGCTTGTCTTTTCCTTTAAAGTCATCTTTGTTTTCCTTGAATATCTTAATAACTCCTTGTTCAATTAGGACCTTCTTTGTTGCTAAGCCTTTTTCAATGACATCCTTGAAGGTGGACAAACAAGCTTTCCTTAAGTCATAACCAATCTCTTTGTTAACATTTTGGGTGAACATCTCTACCATTTGTTTTTGTGGAATTTCACAAGAGCATCTGCTGGCTAGATTTCTCCATCTTTGTAAAAATGATGCAAAAGATTCTCCCTCTTTTTGCTTGGTGTTGCACAAAGTAGTGACTGATATGTCTATCTCTATGTTGTAGGAGAAATGTTGAATAAATGCCTCTGCTAAATCACCCCATGATTTAATACCAGGTGGGAGTTGGGAGAACCATTCCATAGCTTGATCACCTAAGCTTTGTGGGAATAATCTCATCAAATATGTCTCTTCCGCTGCTACCTCAATGCAAGCTATGAAAAACTATCTTATGTGTGCCTTAGGATCCCCTTTTCCTCTATACTTATCAAATTTAGGCGTCACAAAGTGTGTAGGAAAAGGAGGCATTGGAATGCTCTTGTCAAATGGATAAGGACATATGTCTCTCATTGTGTATGTTGGCTTCGGTGTATTTATGTCCTCCATTTTCTTTTGTAAGTCCCTGATTTGTTGCTCCAAATTGCTCTTAGGTGGAGATCGACCTCTTGGACCATACCCCATGCTTGAGGCACCAATTGGAGGAGGAGCATGTTGCATATATGGATGATATTGATCATACACATGTTCATATGGAGGAGGTCTGTAACGATGCTGCGTATATGGACCACTTGGTATAGATTCATGTTGAGGAACACCATATCTATTTTGTCCATATATACCATACTCTACAGGCATGTCATGTTCTAATGTGTTGCCCCCAAATTTGACGCGGGGTTTCCTTGTGTCCAAATTTTGAGCATGCCTTTGAATATCCAATTGCTTTGGTGGTTGATCCTTAGCATTGATATGTGATTGAGCATATTTCTCTCCATAAGATTTCCATAATGGTCTGCGAAGGTGAGTATCATATGTTTGACCATGTGTATGTGGGACCTCTGGTTTTTGAAGCAAAGATGATGGTGATTCAGGTACCATATGTGGTCCTCTATTGCCTCCACTATTAGGTCTCCTTTGATCCATGTTAGAGTGAGGTTGTTGCAAAGGTCGATTTTCCATTATTTGAGACATGTCAAAATCATGAGGTATCTTGGCTCCACTTTGTGCCATCATTTGTAAAAAGTATTGTCTATCCCTCCTCATTATTTCCTCAACCAATCGATTGAAATGGGGATTCATAATGGATTCTTCCACATCTGCTGAATGTACTGAAAAGTTGTCCATATTGTCATTATGTGTAGCATTATTGTTTGTAGTGTCCATGTTCTCAACATTTAGAATGTTTATATAGGCATCCATGTCAGATAATGTAGTATGATCAGAATTGAAAAAGATATCATTGTCATACTCATAAGAACTCATGTTTGCGGACTCTTGAGCCTCTTTAGTTTCTCTCCTAGATTTTTGAAGATGGGTTTCAACCATGAACTAGATATTGACCAAGATGTGTGAGACTAGATGAAAATGGAAAGAGTATGGAAGACCAAGAAATGGATGGGATGTAAATGAATCTGAGGTGTACTTGCAATGTCCAAAGTGTAAGACCAAGTATGTATGTAGTAGAGTAGGTGTGACTTCCAAAGAGAGGATAGTTTCTCTTGATGAGGTAAGTTGACCTTGACTCTAAGTAAGACCAAATGAGACCCAAAGGTAAGAAACCTTGATGAGGGACCACTTAGCAAAGTGTTGTTGTATGTAGTGTGTTGACAAAGTATAATGAGGACAAGCAAGTGACCTTTTGACTCAAGTTTAGACAAATGTGAATGTAAAGTGAGATGTGAAGCAATGATGGATTTTGTGAGACCCAAAGACAGGTTGAATGCTAGATGAACCCTTGAGAAATGACCTAAGAAGCTCAAAAATTCTGAAACTGACTATGTTTGTTTGCTGGACTGTAAATTTTTTCCAATTCTGAACACAGACGCACTTGTATACTTCACAGACGCGGTTTCCCAACACAGACGCGACTCTGTTTAACACAGATGCGTTTCTGAGATTTTTTTGCAAAGTGTAATGTTAACTCTTGGAACACAGACGCGTTTCTGTAAAATTTGTGCAATTTTTTCCAATCTGTGAAGTCGTTTTGTTGTGACCAAATCTGACTATTTGACTGTTTTTTTTTTCGTGACAAGAGGACACAGTGTTGATGAAGACCCAATGTTTGCAAGTGTCTAGACTCAAAATGACTCCAAGAAAAGTGTGTTGTTTGATGTAAAAATGTTTTGCATACACTTGAAGACACAAAAGACACAATGTTTTGTTGTTTGGTCTTGAATGTTTTGAATGTTTAAAATAAGTCAAGCACAATTCTTATGGCCGGCCAAGACAATAGTTGTTGATCCCAAATGAGGTTTTACCCCCGAGGCTACGCTATTCAGAGCAGATACTTAGATGCTTGACCTCACTGGCTCCACCCTCGGCACTCACTTCTCGGGTCAGCCAAACATCAGTCCCCACGAAAACTCCCCGTGGCGAACTTTGTATCTCTACTAAGAACCGTATGTGTGTGGGCCGCTACCAGAGGTCCGACCTCCTGCCTCAACAACTAGAAGGATTTTGGCTTCTAAAACAAAAAGGTGCTAGTAAGGGCATCCGCTCGTGTGGCCATACATGCAGCACTTTCAGCTCTGTAAATACAGAAGGCTCCCAGCCGATAGGGGTTACGCCCTACAAATGATCAAATAAATTTGATCAAACGGGTTTATGGGGAGACATAGTGTTGGTATGAACTAATCAGCACACATTATTCATAGTTTTCACCATGAATACAGTTATTTATAGTGGTTTGGAAGAAGATGGCTTTTCTTTTGCTACCACTTGGGTCGTTCTCTTCTCACTAGTAGTCCTAATGACCACACGGGAAGACAGACCCTCTAAAGATTAAACAAAAAGAGCCTATTGCTCAAGACACAAAAGACAATGATTCAATTTTAGTGCACCAATTGAAGTGTTTGCTAGTCTATGAAAACAAGGCACACAATAAAAATCCAAAAACCCTTGCCAAGGACCTGCAACAAAGAGTTGTTAGTAGTTTGGATTGTTTCAAATGATCACCCCTTCCTCCAAGCACACAAGTTAGGTAAATTTTAAACCCAAAAGACTTTGTGAAAATAGGGGCCTTCAACCAAACGATTTAGCTTTCAAGACAAGCTGTACCAATTTTGTTAGCTAGATCTGAAACCCTAAATGCAAAATCTGAAAACTGAATCAATAAAAACCCAAAATTTGAAACTGGTGAACATAGACGCGATTACCCTCAACACAGACGCGATTGGGTGACACAGACGCGACTAGTGAACGCAGACACATCTTCTGGACAAAACAGCGCAGACGCGACTTTATAACACAAATGCGCTTTCCTGGAACCTGCAAAATAAAAAAATTGCCAATAACACGGACGTGACTCCAGATGTCGCAAACGCGCCAGAAAATAAAAAACGCAATCCGAAAGTGCGCAGACGCGAAAATATCAAAATGCTACCGAAAACGTCAGATCTGCAACTTCAAAATACAAAATCTGTAACAAGGATGTTAAATGCAAAAGGAACAAGAGTCCCACCGGGCGTGCCAAAATGTATATGGTGAAAATGGATAACAATAATAACAATATTGAAAGGCTAAATGAATTCAACCACAAAACCCTAGCCTAACAACAACAAAGATCCACCATAACATATGAAGATTACCTAAAACAATGCAAATCAAATGAAATCACAAAGATTATACCATCACATGTCCAATAGGGTTTTGATCTCCATTCTTCCTATCTCCATTGATCTTGCTTGATATATTTGCTCTCAGATTTTATATGCACAAGAGCTCAACAAAGAACGGAATGTGGTTGCAAGTAGGATCGTAGTGTAGTCAAGTGTATAAGATTCATTAGAATGTATCATTAGGGTTTGATAATGAAGGAAGCATCTCCTTATATAGAAGACACTATATGAAATGGAGGGATAAGATTGAGAGGTGTAAAAGGAGGTCGGCTATGATTAGAGGGTAGGTAAAAGAAATAATAAAATAATGAAAGGGGTAGGTAGTGTATGAATTAAGAGATGAATGACATGTGTCATGGGTAGAAAAGGTTAATGAATTAATTAAATAAATAAAGATTTATTTAATTAATAGAGGAAGTGGGATAATTAAATAAATAAAATATTTATTTAATTTAGGAAAAGGATAATTTAAATAAATAAATGTATTTATTTAAATGAGAAATAAGGCTAGAAGGGGATAAATGAATTAATTAAATAAATAAAGATTTATTTAATTAATAGAAGAATTAAGCTTAGATAATTAAATAAATAAAATATTTATTTAATTAGACATGACAATTTTGGGTGTCTACAACAGTATCCAAATTAAACAAGGTATAGACTTTTTAATACAGTTTATCAAAAAACTAAAAAACACTAACCAGGGATTAACCCCACAATCCAAAAACAAGAAAGCCACCATTAATAGGAAAACCTAGACACTACCCGGAGGAAGAAGGGTTCACCCACTTTCTCTTTCTCATTTGACGTCCTGCATCTTCCAGTGCTCTCGCTTCTTCTAGAGCTCTTGCCTCCTCAATGGCTTGCTGCAACTCCACTTCAACCTCCATTAAGTCTAAAAATACCTTCAGGGCTTCCCAACCGATACGAGCCTCCCCCAAAAATGAGCCTTTGTTCTGTTATCTCGCCACCTCAAGAAAGGGATGTAATTCTCCTCAGCCATGCGGTGAAAATTCACAATCCTTTCACACAAATCAAATCCCTTACCAAGAACTGTTCACTCAAAGATTGACTCCATAGCCAACCGATACTCCTCCAGAACAATGGCATTCATCACCTTCTTTGTCGGCCCCACAAAATTCTCCAAAACCAATCCCCATGCCAAGATTAGAGAATACACATCCATATTAGTCATGTAATGATGTTCCACCACACCAATGGATTTACCCAACAACCTCTTCACACGCTCCACCAACCTTTCATCTCTGAAGAGAAACATGCCATTCAACCTCCTCTTTGAGACCGGTCCGAGAAATGGACATAGTTGCTTCTTGGTTTTTAAGGTAAAATTAGCTTCCATTGTTGAACTAGTGATGTAGTCATGTCCACCAACCTTAGGCAAAAAATTAGATCACCCAACACATCTCAAAAAAGCCAGAAAATGACAATGGAAATACCAAAAATCAAAGGCACATAGAATTAAATCCATTAAAATACCATTAATGCATTGTCCCACAACCCGTCACCTTCTCAGCCAAGAAGAGAGAGTTTGCATGCTTCTCAAGGTGGTGAATAAAGCTCGCATTAAATACTCATACTTGCATAAGGAATTTAAACATTCTTTCAACAAATCTCACCTCAAATCTCCAACCATAAATGCATTTTCCTAAAAAGTCACTCTTCACTCTTCCCTACACAAAACTCAATGTCTAGTACTCTCGACATCACTTCAGATATTAAGACCAAACCCAATGGATGCCAACTAGGCAGTCCAATGTACCTCCTCATCTGCACTTCCCCACCACCAGATTGCAAAAGGATCTAACTCGCATGCCACATTGGACAAAAAAATTGCCACCCCATTGCCTGCCCTTTTAATATGTGAAATTCAAAAATCTTGAAAGGCCCGTAACTTTGAGCAAATGATTGAAATAAATTTGCTGATACGCCAACTTGGAGAGGAGCCCTTCGAGATTGCATCAACAACAACTTTGGAATCTCCTTCTAAGTGAACCTTCAAAACTTTAAGATTACTAGCCAGTTCAACCGCAAGAAAAGCTTCTTGAGCTTCTACCCCATTATTAGTACCATCCTACAGACACTAAGCTCTTTTGAATAAGATCTTACCCTCTTCATCACAAGCAACACATCATGCACTTGAGATATCTGGGTTGCCTCTCGAGGCCCCATCAAAATCAACTTTAACCCACCCTTGCTCTAGCTTAGCCCAAACACAATCCGAGCCCCCACTACCAGTAAGATTAACCTCAGACAGCCCATGAACGGGCTAATTAATAGATGGCCTGAGATAAAGTAATTAAAGGAATAAAATATTTATTTAATTAGACTAGGACAATTTTAGTTGTCTACAATTATTATATGTAAATTTTAAACTAATATTATAGTTATACATTATTATATATTATATTCTATAATAGAAATTATTAATCATAATAATATATAATATTTTCTTATGTAGCACAAATTAAATTAACATTAAAAAATCTAATAGCTTTATTGACCAAACTTAAAAACTTAAAGATAAAATGAAACCTATTTAAAAGATTTAAAAAAATTAATAATAAGAATCAATACAAATAATTCATTGGAAAAACAAACGTTGCAAATGAAATTTAATAGGATTTCAATTTTGTTAAAGCCATTTTATGATTTGATGAGTATAGGAATGATGTGAATTATGTGATATGGTGTTACCCTTGTTAGGATGAAAGTGTTAAAAAGAGGTATTGTTTTTATTATTAGATTAACTTCCTTATTAGTGTTTTAATAAGATGTATAATTAAATTTTGAGCTAATAGCCTATATAGCATGGGGTTTTCATCTAAACCTATCTCATGTTGTATACATTTTTTCTCTGCTGGTTACAGTCTTCAACCACCAATAGTGGGTATATGGTTTTCACAGTCTTCAACGACCACCAGTTGGTATACGGTTTTCCACACCATGTAGGAATGTTGTCTCAAGCAAGGAATTACTCTATACAACGTCACATCTTCAACCAAAGATATGATTTGAAATATGATTTTATTTAGATTTGTTTTTTTCTATTTTAGACGTTGTTCACCAATGGGCTTAGTTACAGAGCCTTCTTTGAGATCAAGTTTGTGAATGACCCAAAATGGTGTCATCTCGATAGCCCTTCCATCTTCGTCACTGCAACCAATTTTTGCTCCCTTGATTATGCTCTCCCTAATGACAATGGTGGTTGGTGCAATTCACCCTGCCCCCATTTCGATCTCTCCATGCCAATTTTCCTCAAGTTCGTAGAGTACAGGGCTGGCATTGTTCCTATTCTGCACAAAAGGTAAGTAATGAATTAATGAATGCCAAGTAATTGGTAAGACTCTAGCTGCCTAATCAATAATATGACCTAAAAATGTATGTGTATTTTGTGCATTATGGTGGTTGCAAGGTCCCTTGTGTGAGGAAAGGGGGCGTGAGATTCACAATCAATGGATTCTGGTACTTCAACTTGGCGGTAGTGACAAATGTGGCAAGTGTAGGGGACATTGTGAAGGTGAGCATAAAGGGCACTAGAACAGGGTGGATGCCAATGTCGAGAAGCTTGGGCCAAAATTGATAGTGCAACACAATCTTGGTTGGCTAGGATGTGTCATTTTGAGTGACTAGTAGTGACCACAGGACCTCCATGTCATGGAACATTGCTCCCCCAAATTGGTAGTTTGACCAAATATTTACTAGATTGTTGTTCCAAATCTAAACATAATTTCATCTTTCCTTCCCCATCTTTCTTATACTATTGTGCCTGCTATCATATTTGTCTTTCTCCATTTCAATGGATTTTGCACTGATCTACTTTCATGGATGACATGTAGAAGATAAGTTGGTTTGAGAGATTTTATTTTATTTTTTTAATGATTTTCTTTTGTGTCTCTATGTTTCTCTATCTTCACATTGATGACGACCTTTTCCAGGTCTGAAGATGACTATCAACCACAACTTGAACTTACTCAAGCTATTTTAGGGCATAAGTAGTATATTAAGTTGGATAATTCCAAGTTTAATGGAGAGATGTTTTATATGGGAAGGATTCAATGATAATGTGTAGCATGCACAAGAAATTTTGTTCACATGTCAAAAGGAGATCAAAGAGCAGCAAGCTCAACATCCCATTACATCTAGCAAATTTAAGAAATTGTCCTAGTATTTGCTTCATAATCATACAACTTATTTTGTATCTGTTGCCAATTCAAGATGTTTAAAATATGTTTTACTTTTTGTTTTCTATTTTGAAATGCATCACATATCTTACATTGAAGGTTTACCTTTTGATCACCTCTTGAATGGACAACCTCTTTGAGCTTCAACACATTTTGTGATTCTCTTGAACTTTTGCAATTCTTATGATAATCTTGTGTGGTTCTTATTGTTAGTTTGCATGTTCTTTTAGAAGTTATGATGTGTCCTAAAAGTAACATGTTTGACATGTTTCTCTTCATTAACTTTGGTTTGTTTCTCTTGTTTTGAGTTACCATTTATTTGTGGAGTGTGCATTCCTCTCATGTCACTTTGTAAGATGACATTAAAGAGGCGCTTATGTTAATATTATCACGAGGTTTAACAAAATGATCCTTCATGGTTGGCTATTTTAAATGATTCCATTTTGATTAGTTTTTAACTTTTTATTTGGAATGTAGTTGATAATAATTGTTGTCTAAGTGCTTCATAAATGTTTGAAGTGAGTTTGTTTGTTCTTATGGTCTATTATTGCAAATGTACACTCTTTCTATATTTTTGCCTTTCAAATTTCAATATTTAGCAGGTAAGTTTTCTTTCCAATACCATTTTACAACCATGAGTTTTATTGGATTTTTCTTAATCTTTTATTTTTTTTTGCATTTGAGCAAATTGGTTTTCACCTCATGAACTGATTTATTTAAAGTGGGTGTTTTAAAAGCTTCATTTTCTTGTTGTGGTGTTGCTACTTAAACTATATATCCCTAACTAATCATGCCAATATAGAAACTAATGTGTTAACTTCTTATCATC
The DNA here is from genome assembly GCF_030272615.1 of Cryptomeria japonica. Classification (NCBI taxonomy): domain Eukaryota; kingdom Viridiplantae; phylum Streptophyta; class Pinopsida; order Cupressales; family Cupressaceae; genus Cryptomeria; species Cryptomeria japonica. The sequence continues at coordinate 538,911,333 of NC_081408.1, forward strand.
TTCAAGCAAGTCAATTGTTTACTAGGGTTGTTGTATGTAACTAAATTTTCCTTATTGATCATGTCAATATAGAAACTAATGTGTTAACTTCTTATCATGTTCAAGCGGGCTAATTGTTTACTTAGACACATTTTGTTACTTCTTTTTCTAAGTTAGAACTTTTCAATTATTGTCCCCAATCCCCTGATGGAAATATTGTCATTGATGTCAAAGATGCAAGAAACCTATCATCAATGTCAAAGGTGATAGTTAAGGAATTTGTTAATGGAGATTGATGAACATATAGTTGGTGAGATTGCTATACTATGGAGACTGATGAACATATTATGCTATAGAGATTGAAGGGAGATTGATGAAAATATTGTCATTGATGTCAAGGGAACTTAATTAAGATTGTTATGTTGTCACTATTGTTACAAATTTATATAATCTGATCAATATTACATGGCAAACCATATACTAGACGACCATGTTTGAAGATGTATCAACATAACTACGAGAAGGTGATGATTAAGAAAGGCAGCGATATTAAGGAGAAAGTCAAACTAAAGTCAGCAGGGACAATAGCCTAAAAAGTTACAATCAATTATTCATAAAGATGACTGAACATATTATCACTAGTGTCCAAAGAACCTGCAATATGAGAATTGTTGGTTTGACTATCAAGGAGATTGGATAGCGGCCAAAGGCCACTAATGAGAGTTAAAGAAAAGACCAATATCACCATTCAAGCAGGCAGTATTAATGGCTCTGATATTACCAAAACTGAGGCAATTGATTCAAAGTCCATATGGTTATGACTAAACAACTAGAGTATTAATTGGAGAGATCCGGTTATTGGTTATTGTTGGAAGTGAAGTCCAATGGACTCCTTCCTTTGCTGCCAAAACTCTTGGCTATTCAACTTCTCTATGCAAGTTCTTTAAGAGCCGATTGTAATTCATTTGCAATGGTTAATTTTCTGGAGCTGATTGCAGTTGTGTATATGTAAACCAGATTGGTGATTAATCTATGATTCCCCTGCTTCAATGTGGATGTAGGCAATTGTTGAACCACGATAAATATGTGTGTTTCATTTGTTTGTGTTGTGCGTGTGTATTTAATTTTGTTTATCTGCTGTTTAAATTTGTTTCTTCGTCCTAACAATTGGTATCAGAGTGAGGTTAGATCATTGTTTAGGTTTTGGTGGTTGAAATTCCAGAATCATGGAAGAATCGAAGATAGAGAAGTTCTCTGGTCAGAGCTTCGGGTTAAGGAAGGTGCAGATGGAGTCTTTGCTGCTAAAGCAAGACCTTTCACTCGCGCTTGAAGGGAAAGCAAAGAAACCAGCTGGGATGGCTGATGAAGAATGGGAAAAATTGGACAAGAAGGCGAGAGCGACAATTTTTCTCTCGTTGTCCAATAATGTTCTCTTCAATGTCACGGGTGATGCAACAACAAAAGATGTATGGGATAGACTCTCAGCCATGTATGAAATGGCATCGACTGCAAATAAAGTTTTTATTATGAAGCGCTTGTACAAACTGAAAATGAAGGAAGTTTGTGCTATGGTAAACCACATCAATGAATTCAATACATTGATTAGTCAAGCGACTTCGGTGGGGATGACACAAGATGATGAAAGCAAGGTTGTTCTGTTATTATGTTCTTTACCAAGCAGCTAGGATGGTGTTGTAATAGTAGTTAGCACATCTATATCCGATAAAAATAAGTTGGTTTTTAATGATGTAGCAGCTACTCTTCTCAGCGAGGATTTGAGAAGAAAGAATGATGAACCTTCATCCGGTGAAGCCTTAATGGTGGTCAACACTGAAAATAGAGGTAGAAGTCATAATAGAGGCATAAATAATTACCATAGACGTTCAAAATCAGCAAAGAGATCGAAGTCTAGAAACAGAAATGGTGAATGTTGGTTTTGTGGCAAAGCTGGTCATGTGAAGAAGGATTGTAGAAACTTCAAAAGGGCACAAGAGAGGGTGTAGGACAACGAAGCAAATACAGTCTATGATAAAGATGATAGTGTATTAACCCTTTCAACAACCAACACTCCTTTAGAATCATGGGTGCTTGATTCCGGTGCCTCCTATCATGCTACCTCATGTCTTGAAGCATTCATTAACTACCATGAAGGTCATTTTGGCAATGTTTTCTTAGGAGATAACAAAGCTTGTGAAATTACAGGCAAAGGGGATGTATTGCTACCATTAGAAGGTGGTAAAACATGACTGCTCAAAGATGTTCGCCATGTCCCAAAATTGAAGCGGAATTTGATATCTGTTGGACAACTCTTTGACCAAGGTCTAAATGTAAATTTTCTTCTAGATACATGGAAAGTAACTCATGGTACCATGTTGATTGCAAATGGTAATAAAGTGGGAAGTCTATACATATTTAAGACTCATGGTGAAGTGGGAGCTGCAATGGTGATTGAGGACAACAAAGCAGATCTTTGGCATGAAAGACTTGGCCATATTAGCAAGAAAGGACTCCATGTTATGCATACAAGAAATCAGCTACCGGGCCTCAAACTTGTTGACTTAGCCTTTTGTGAACATTGCCTTTATGGCAAACAAAAGAGAGTCAGTTTTTTGAAAGGTGGACGTGACACAAAGACAACACCGTTGGAGCTTGTATACTCGGATGTTTTTGGGCCTACCGAGGTAACCTTCGTTGGAGGAGCTAACTATTTTGTAACCTTTCTTGATGATTGTACAAGAAAAGTATGGATTTATATGCTTTCTAGGAAATCTGAACTCTTTTCAAAATTTAAAATTTTCAAGGCTTTAGTTGAAAATCAGATTGGGCATAAGATTAAATGTTTACAAACTGATAATGGTGGGGAATATTGTTCACATGAATTTGATGATTTTTGTGCTGATAATGGGATTAAAAGAATCAAGGTTGTTCCTTTCACTCCTCAAGAAAATGGTGCAGCTGAGAGGATGAATAGAACAATTCTTGAGAAGGCACGATGTATGTTGTCTAATGCAGGTTTAGGCAAGGAATTTTGGGTAGAAGCGTGTAACACAAAAGTGTATTTAATCTGTTTATGGTGAAAATGGATAACAATAATAACAATATTGAAAGGCTAAATGAATCCAACCACAAAACCCTAGCCTAACAACAACAAAGATCCACCATAACATATGAAGATTACCTAAGACAATGCAAATCAAATGAAATCACAAAGATTATACCATCACATGTCCAATAGGGTTTTGATCTCCATTCTTCCTATCTCCATTGATCTTGCTTGATATATATTTGCTCTCAGATTTTTATGTGCACAAGAGCTCAACAAAGAACGGAATGTGGTTGCAAGTAGGATCGTAGTGTAGTCGAGTCTTCAAGATTGTCGATTAGGATGAATAGAACCATTAGGGTTTGATAATGAAGGAAACATCTCCTTATATAGAAGACACTATATGAAATGGAGGGATAAGATTGAGAGGTGTAAAAGGAGGTCAGCTATGATTAGAGGGTAGGTAAAAGAAATAATAAAATAATGAAAGGGGTAGGTAGTGTATAAATTAAGAGATGAATGACATGTGTCATGTGTAAAAAAGGTTAATGAATTAATTAAATAAATAAAGATTTATTTAATTAATAGAAGAAGTGGGATAATTAAATAAATAAAAATATTTATTTAATTTAGGAAAAGGATAATTTAAATAAATAAATGTATTTATTTAAATGAGAAATAAGGCTAGAAGAGGATAAATGAATTAATTAAATAAATAAAGATTTATTTAATTAATAGAAGAATTAGGCTTAGATAATTAAATAAATAAAATATTTATTTAATTAGACTGGACAATTTTAGGTGTCTACATTTTGCCCCTCTTTGAAATAATGCGGCTTGTCGCGTTGTTTCAAAGAAGATAATATGAACTGATACAGAGTTACCCCAAGATGGGAATGATATGCCCCCTCGAGAGATTGGATGAAAATGTTTGAAAATATTGCAGACAATCTCTCGATAAGAAAGACAGGATAGAATGGACTAGCCGGATAAAGTGACAGAGTCATGGGATAATGAAGACTGACTCGGGATGCGAGGGCTAGGGCTAGGGTAGTCTATAAGATAGACCACGGGGGAAAATACATCCTCATTATCATCTACACATCCACGAGAGCAGAGTGCAGAGCAAAAATAGAGTAGTAGTAGTCAACAACGATGACTTTTGTTCACAGATTCGACCGTGTTCGCCGATTCTAGAGGCCAGCGGAGGCAGGAGAGCCGGTGAGTACCACAAAACCTCCTCGTACTTTGATGCATTTATTGTTGTCATTAATGCATACTAGGTAATGTAATAAATGTGCATTTATGTCAGGAAAGCGCATTTGCATTTGAAAAGTATGAATTTGCATCTTCTAGGTCAAATCGGCAGTTCTGTGATGAACATACGCTGTCGATTGGATAAGCTACTAAGAGGATACACTCAAGCAAGTCCTCTAGGAAGACTAGGATAAATCAAGGCACTTTGTGATGAATAGTGAGTACCAAGATAGAGTACTTTGTGATGAACAGGGAGTACTAAAATATGAGCAGCACTTTGTGATGAACAGGGAGTGCAAATGTGAGCAGCACTTTGTGATGAACAGGGAGTGCTAAAATATGAGCAGCACTTTGTGATGAACAGGGAGTGCAAATGTGAGTAGCACTTTGTGATGAACAGGGAGTGCAACACACGTAGTACTTTGTGATGAACAAGGAGTACCACTAGGATAGAAGCAACACTTTGTGATGAATAGTGAGTGTCACTAGGATATATAGCCATATGCATTTAGATAAAAAGTAGCATTTTGTGATGAACAATGAATTCCACGATGACTGACATGATTGATTTGTTTGACTGCAGGAGTATTTGCTGATGCTAGAGTCAGGGGAGAGATTCTCGTCGACACAGAGATTGCGACCTGAGTTGACACTTGAGCACCGAGCTGCGATTGAGGCTATGGGATTGAGATACATTCTGTATGTGCCTGAGTTTCGGGCGAACATGGGATTGCTGACTGCACTGGCTGAGAGATGGCACTCAGAGACTTGTACGTTTTATCTGCCGATGGGTGAGATGACAGTCACCTTGGAGGATGTATATAGGATTATGTGGATACCGATTGATGGGGAGCTGATTAGCACTACCAATAGTGTTGGCAGGAGTGATCAGTGAGTTCCTCTGTATCAGTTTTGTACCATTTTGTATTATGATGTAGACACCTTCAGGTGATTGTAGCAATATGATTTTGACATCATTGTATCATGACACTTTATATATATATATGAGATGATTCATCTTTGCGGCAGCTATATGCATGTGTACCTATGTGATGTATGTTTCTATGTGATGCTTATGATATGGATGCAAATATGTATATGATACAATGCAATGTTTTTGTTCTTTTATGTTTTATATGTGTATGCATGATGCAAATGTGAATGTATGAAATACAGATGAATATGATAATGCAGATGTAAATTGTGCTAACAAGTGTTGTGTGCAGGATGTGATGTAGTTGTGATATCTATATGTATGTATGAAATGCTTATATGTGGTAATGTAGGTGCAACTACATGAAATGCAAATGTTTTTGGTGTATCATTATACTCAGTCATGTGATAGCAAGCTACGCGGACTCGAGAAGGATGATGGAAGTCAATCAAGAAAGGGGGATGGAAGACAGAAGATATGAAAGTGAAAGAGCTTCTTGTGCGTTATCATCATTGAGCTTTATTATGGCAAGTAGGTTATGACAATCGAGGCATATGTTTGACCCAGAAAGTCATTGTACCTGTTTGCATGGAGATAAGACAGTCACAAACAAGGAATGTCCTCATATCCTTGGACAAGTCATAGCATTACTAAAAGACAATCCACAGACAGCAAATACAAATAGGTGACGATACCCCATCCTCGCCTTTCTAGTCAAAGACATCCTGGAGATAGAATCTCTAGTCAGAGACATCCCGGAAAAGCTAAAAGACATGTCACCAAAAAGATGAAATCAAAAGAAAACCAAGACTTGACACCAACATCCACTGTAGTCCTCAAGTTTAGTGTCTCTTGTCACTTGTATAAGTCTTATTTGATTGTGGTCACAATGTTTACTTTCACAAAAAGGATAGATAGCACTGAACCATATGTTGTCTGAGTCTGTTGAAAGATTTGATTTGTTGAAGCCCATTGTTGCTGCTGTGTCGCATCTGAAACTGACTGAATCCATGAAACTGATACTTTATTATGGAGAAGACGAAACTTTATTGCGGATCTGTGATGCAAATGTTGCTTTATTGCGGATTGTGCGCGAATAGACTAAAGGAAGCTGGAAGAAACTCTACTCCTTGAAACATGTGATGTTCTTAGTTCCACACCCATTACTAGACGTAGGATTTGCCTTAGCCACAGATAGGATCTGATTTATTATGGATGGAAAGGGAGGTGAAAAGGGAGGTTTATTATGAATGGCTAACCAATCTTGGGTAGATCAATAACAAGCCATGATGGGCATAGGTAAGTTTATTATGAACGAATAGGTTGTGAGTGTGTGCAAAGTGAAAGGATGAAAGAGAATCCTGAAGGAGGGAGGAGCAATGTCTCTACACATGGCGTTGGTGACCCAGTTTTCACCATGGTACTTGCCCAGGGCGCCACCGAAGTGGTTTTCACCGTTGGACGAAATTATTTCTCTTTACTTTTTTCAATTTTTCAATGTTTTTTGTCACAAGGCGCCTGTTTGCCAGGTTTTCACCAAGTAACGATTTTTTTGTTTTATAATTTTTTTGTATTTTTGAATTAGGATACTCTGAAGAGCTATGTGTAGAACCTGCGAAGGTGCATGCTATTGATAGGATCCTCCAAAGGTTCACCTTTTATAGTTGAGAGCTGATATGCCCTAGATCCATATGCTGCTGTAATGATGTAAGGACCAAGCCAATTTGGTTTGAACTTGCCCTTCTTCTCTCTGTCTTGCTGATTTTTGGATTTTCTCTGAGAACCAAGTCACCTACCTCAAATGTGTGAGGCTTTACCTTGTGATTGTAGTTGCATTGTTCCTTGACTGAATGATGTGTATCTTGAGTGACTGTCTTCCTTGATAAAGGAACTGAGATAGAATTACTAGTGTGTGGACTACACAAGCCCGTATGCGTGTCACCTAAAGAAGCTTGGGCATCCCTGATAACAAAGTCGTTCAAGGAAGCTCCATTAAAGGTCCATGATGTATCGCCAGAAGGGAATGGATGTGGGGAACAAGTGGATGAGTTATGAAGGCTTATGATTGTGAAAAGAAGTGAAAGTAGGATAGCATGATGGAGACTTAGGATCAACAAGTATGCTTTATGACTTGAAATTTTAGAACTTTTGCCCCCAGTTATTTTGATATTAGGGGAGATCAACTCTTGCTCTTTTTATTTCATTGGATTTTTATCCTTGACCTTGATTTTTGCAGAGTCCAATAGCTTTTGATTTTGATTTGGACTAAAGCACTTTTCTTTATTTTTGACTTTTAAATTTTTCTTTTCAAAGCTTGATTCTTGATCCCCAATGACTAAGGGCTTTTGTAATTCTTGTTGATCCAAGTTTGGGAGCAAAGTGGAAATGGAATGAGTGGATGAAATGGTAAGGCTATGTGAGTTATCAAGAGGGTTGGCGATAGACTCAATAGATTCTTCTCTGGAACCACTCTTAGGACTATTGATATCAAGAGATGCTTGCACCACTAGAGGAGATTTGCATTTAGACTTAGTAGCCACAACACTAGGTGGTTCACACCCAATTCCTTGCAAATTGTTTATAGATTGTTCTTGTAGACTGAATGTCTTAGGAGACAATGAGAGTTGATCAACATGAAATATATACTCACCACATCCCATGTCTTTAAACTTGAACTTTTCTTTGATCTCTACTTGTTTTGATGTAAAAGCTTTCAAGGATTCAGGATCCACATATGTCGATGAAGGAACAGCTTCGCGATTGGCTGGGATTGTTATTTCTAATCGAGGTTGCAGATTGTTGCAATATATGAATGGATTTGGGTCAGCATTAACTGCTATTTCAACTCCATTGTGAGGAAACTTAATGCATTGGTGATATGTAGATGGGACTGCCCTCATTTCATGAATCCAAGGACGTCCTAGCAATATGTTGTATGTGAGATCCAAATCAAGTACTTGACAAACCACATCCTTTGTAATTGGCCCAACTCTGAGAGGTAAGATGGCTATGCCCTTGGATGAACGCTCTTCATCGTCATATGCCTTGATGGTGATTTTGTTTGTAGAATTCACAGCTTTATCAGAATATCCCAATTGTTTAATTGTGCTCAATGTACAAATGTTTAGACCTGCTCCTCCATCTATCAGGACTCATTTTATTCGATGCTTGTGTAGGAAGGCTTCAATGTGTAATGGTGCATTATGTGGCTGACTTACGGAGGCGTCATCGGCTTCTGTGAATGTAAGGGAATGTGGAACGGAAAGGTATCCCACCATGGCTTGAAACTGGTCCACGTTCAGATCAGTAGGAACGACAGTGTCTCTCAAGATTTTGTCAAGAATAGCTTTATGAGCGGGGGATATGCGTAAGAGCTCAAGTATGGAGATGAGCACGGGTGTCTTTCCTAACTGTCCTACAAGGTCATACTCAGGTTTGGTAGATGAAGAAGCGGTGTTTTTAGTTGAAGCACTTGGCAAAGTAATTTTACCTCGACGAGTTGTAACATGACATTCAGAAGTAGGTTCGGAAGAAGATCCAACACCTCTTAGGACAATCTTGGTTCGCTGAGGAGGATTCTCAGGGTTTTTGTTCTTGATGGTAATAGTAGAGATATGATTGTCCATCGAGATATGATTGATAGTTGAATCATAGTTGTAAGGTGCTCTAGTATAGTTGGCTTGATCATCTGTGACTTTAGCTTTTCCCTTGTCATGCTTTGGGAATGGTTCCTTAAACATCTCATGTTCTTGATTGGATGAGTGTCCCTTAATCTCAATGTCACCTCTATCAATGAGATCTTGCACAATATTCTTCAGTCGATGACAATTACCTGTTTTATGACCCTTGCTTTTATGAAATTCACAATACTCATCATCATTCCACCAATTTGGTTTAACCTTTGGTTCATATGGAGGAAAATATGGAACTGTGATCACCTTGTTTGCCACTAACTTCTTGAAAACTGACTCAAGTGGTTCTCCTAATGGGGTATACTTCCTTCGTGATCTAGAAGTTGTTTGAGTATTCACTTGATTGTTTATAGAACTTGATCCCGAAAAGATGAATTTGGGTCGCACTGTGTTGGCATCAACAACACCATCATTGACTGTGTTCTTGTTTTTATTCCAAAATCTTGGCTTGTCTTTTCCTTTAAAGTCATCTTTGTTTTCCTTGAATATCTTAATAATTCCTTGTTCAATTAGGACCTTCTCTATTGCTAAGCCTTTTTCAATGACGTCCTTGAAGGTAGACAAACAAGCTTTCCTTAAGTCATATCCAATGTCTTTGTTAACATTTTTTGTGAACATTTCTACCATTTGTTTTTGTGGAATTTCACAAGAGCATCTGCTGGCTAGATTTCTCCATCTTTGTAAAAATGATGCAAAAGATTCTCCCTCTTTTTGCTTGGTGTTGCACAAAGTAGTGACTGATATGTCTGTCTCTATGTTGTAGGAGAAATGTTGAATAAATGCCTCTGCTAGATCACCCCATGACTTAATACCAGGTGGGAGTTGGGAGAACCATTCCATAGCTTGATCGCCTAAGCTTTGTGGGAATAATCTCATCAAGTATGTCTCTTCTGCTGCTACCTCAATACAAGCTGTGAAAAATTGTCTTATGTGTGCCTTAGGATCCCCTTTTCCTCTATACTTATCAAATTTAGGCATCACAAAGTGTGTAGGAAAAGGAGGCATTGGAATGCTCTTATCAAATGGATAAGGACATATGTCTCTCATTGTGTATGTTGACTTCGGTGCATTTATGTCCTCCATTTTCTTTTGTAAGTCTCTGATTTGTTGCTCCAAATTGCTCTTAGGTGGAGATCGACTTCTTGAACCATACCCCATGTTTGAGACACCAATTTGAGGAGGAGCTTGTTGCATATATGGATGATATTGATCATACACATGTTCATATGGAGGAGGTCTATATTGATGCGGCATATATGGAGCACTTGGTATAGATTCATGTTGAGGAACACCATATCTATTTTGTGCATGTATACCATATTCTATAGGTATGTCATGTTCCATTGTGTTGCCCCCAAATTTGACATGAGGTTTCCTTGTGTCCAAATTTTGAGCATGCTTTTGAATATCCAATTTTTTTGGTGGTTGATCCTTAGCATTAGTATGTGATCGAGCATATCTGTCTGCATAAGACTTCCATAATGGTCTACGAAGGTGAGTATCATATGCTTGACCATGTGTATGTGGGATCTCTGGTTTTTGAAGCAAAGCTGATGGTGATTCAGGTACCATGTGTAGTCCTCTATTTCCTCCATTATTAGGTCTCCTTTGATCCATGTTGGAGTGAATTTGTTGCAAAGGCCTATTTTCCATTATTTGAGACATGTCAAAATCATGAGGTATCTTGGCTCCACTTTGTGCCATCATTTGTAAGAAATATTGTCTATCCCTCCTCATGATTTCCTCAACCAATCGATTGAAATGGGGATTCATAATGGATTCTTCCACATCTGCTGAATGTATTGATAAGTTGTCCAAATTGTCATTTTGTGTAGCATTGTTGTTTATAGTGTCCATGTTCTCCACATTTGGAATGTTTCTATAGACATCCATGTCCGACAATGTAGTGTGATCAGTATTGAAAAATAAATCATTGTCATACTCATAAGAACTCATGTTTGCGGACTCTTGAGCCTCTTTAGCTTCGCTCCTAGATTTTTGAAGACGGGTTTCAACCATGAACTAGGTATTGACCAAGATGTGTAAGACTAGATGAAAATGAAAAAAGTATGGAAGACCAAGAGTTGGATGGAATGTAAATGAATCTAAAGTGTACTTGCAATGCCCAAAGTGTAAGACCAAGTATGTATGTAGTAGAGTAGGTGTGACTTCCAAAGAGAGGATAGTTTCTCTTGATGAGGTAAGTTGACCTTGACTCTAAGTAAGACCAAATGAGACCCAAAGGTAAGAAACCTTGATGAGGGACCACTTAGCAAAGTGTTGTTGTATGTAGTGTGTTGACAAAGTATGATGAGGACAAGCAAGTGACCTTTTGACCCAAGTTTAGACAAGTATGAATGTAAAATGAGATGTGAAGCAATGATGGACTATGTGAGACCCAAAGACAGATTGAATGCTAGATGAAACCTGAAGAAACAACCTAGGAAGCTCAAGTATTCCGAAACTGATTTCTCTTGTTTGCTGGACTGTAAAATTTTTCCAATTTGTGAAGTTGTGACCAAATCTGAATGTTTGACTATTTTTCGTGACAAGAGGACACAATGTTGATGAGGACTCAATGTTTGCAAGTGTTTAGACTCAAAATGACTCCAAGAAAAGTGTGTTGTTTGATGTAAAAATGTTTTGCATACACTTGAAAACACAAAAGACACAATGTTTTGTTGTTTGGTCTTGAATGTTGTGAATGTTTAACATAAGTCAAGCACAATTCTTATGGCTGGCCAAGACAATAGTTGTTGATCCCGCATGGGGTTTTACCCCCGAGGCTACGCTATTCAGAGCGGATATTTAGATGCTTGACCTCACTGGCTCCACCCTCGGCACTCACTTCTCGGGTCAGCCAAGCATCAGTCCCCATGAAAACTCCCCATGGCGAACTTTGTATCTCTACTAAGAACCGTATGTGTGTGGGCCGCTACCAAAGGTCTGACCTCCTGCCCCAACAACTAGAAGGATTTGGGCTTCTAAAACAAAAAGGTGCTAGTAAGGGCATCCGCTCGTGTGGCCATACATGCGGCACTTTCAGCTCTGTAAATACAGAAGGCTCCCAGCCGGTAGGGGTTACGCCCTACAAATGATCAAATTAATTTGATCAAACGGGTTTATGGGGAGACATAGTGTCGGTATGAACTAATCAGCACACGTTATCCATAGTTTTCACCATGAATACAGTTGTTTATAGTGGTTCAGAAGAGGTGGGTTTTCCTCGCTACCACTTGGTTCGTTCTCTTCTAACTAGTAGTCCTAATGACCACACGGGAAGATAGGCCCTCTAAAGATTGAACAAAAAGAACCTATTGCTCAAGACACAAAAGACAATGATTCAATTTTAGTGCACCAATGAAAGTGTTTGCTAATCTATGAAAACAAGGCACACAATAAAAATCCAAAAACCCTTGCCAAGGACCTGCAACAAAGATTTATTAGTAGTTTGGATTGTTTGAAATAATCACCCCTTCCTGCAAGCACACAAGTTAGGTAAATTTTAGATCCAAAAGAGTTTGTGAAATAGGGGCCTTCAACAATGCGTTTTGTTGACCAATTCAAAGATATGATTCATCATAAAAAAAGAACACCTGTAAAATTTCAAGAGATTTCCAGAAATGTAAGAAAATCTAAAAAATTTGCTAATTTGCTCCAAAAATTAATTTTTTTATGAAAAATCATAAAAAATTCATATAAAATGCTAAATCGATCCAAAAAATCTGAAATTTTTACTGGAGAGTTTTTATGATCTTCCAAACTTGTACAAAAAATTTTCTACAACAAATCCAAGCAGTTTGTGAGATATGAGTAAAATAATGCAAAACCCTAATTTTCAAAGATCTGATTTTTGAAGAATAATTTTGCATCAAATTTAAAATAAAAAATAACAGATCCTATGTATAATTCTGAGATATTTCAAAAAATGTAAGAAAATCCAAAAAATTTGCTAATTTTCTCTCAAAATTAATTGTTTATGAAAAATCATAAAAAATTCATATAAAATGAAAAATCGATCTAAAAAATCTGAAATTTTTGCTGAATCTTTCTGATACTTTTCCTGACTTGTTCAAAAAAATTTATGTCAAAATTCAAAGTCTTTTGTGAGATCTCATCAAAATAAAGAAAAACCCTAATTTTTAAAGATCCAATTTTTAGGGAAATATTTTGCATCAAAATTAAAATCACAAAGAACAGATCTTGTGTATAATTATGAGAGATTTCCAAAAATGTAAGAAAATCCAAAAAATTCTCTCATTTGCTCTCAAAATTTATTTTTTATGATAAATCATAAAAAATTCATATAAAATGAAAATTTGCTCCAAAAATTCAGAATTTTGGATTGAGAGCTCTTGATATGTTTTTCAACTTGCAAAAAAAATTGGGTGCAAAATTTCCTATCCGTTTGTGAGATATGATCGAATCTCTCCAAGATCTTGATTTTGTGTCCAAAACCCTAGCTGCACAAGGTTATTCTCCAAATTGTTTTACAAAATAGCAATATAGGGTTAGAAAAATCTGCAAAAAAACATAGATCTAAGAAAAATCCATGTCCCACGGGGCGTGCCAAAATGTTTATGGTGAAAATGGATAACAATAATAACAATATTGAAAGGCTAAATGAATCCAACCACAAAACCCTAGCCTAACAACAACAAAGATCCACCATAACATATGAAGATTACCTAAGACAATGCAAATCAAATGAAATCACAAAGATTATACCATCACATGTCCAATAGGGTTTTGATCTCCATTCTTCCTATCTCCATTGATCTTGCTTGATATATATTTGCTCTCAGATTTTTATGTGCACAAGAGCTCAACAAAGAACGAAATGTGGTTGCAAGTAGGATCGTAGTGTAGTCGAGTCTTCAAGATTGTCGATTAGGATGAATAGAACCATTAGGGTTTGATAATGAAGGAAACATCTCCTTATATAGAAGACACTATATGAAATGGAGGGATAAGATTGAGAGGTGTAAAAGGAGGTCGGCTATGATTAGAGGGTAGATAAAAGAAATAATAAAATAATGAAAGGGGTAGGTAGTGTATAAATTAAGAGATGAATGACATGTGTCATGTGTAAAAAAGGTTAATGAATTAATTAAATAAATAAAGATTTATTTAATTAATAGAAGAAGTGGGATAATTAAATAAATAAAAATATTTATTTAATTTAGGAAAAGGATAATTTAAATAAATAAATGTATTTATTTAAATGAGAAATAAGGCTAGAAGAGGATAAATGAATTAATTAAATAAATAAAGATTTATTTAATTAATAGAAGAATTAGGCTTAGATAATTAAATAAATAAAATATTTATTTAATTAGACTGGACAATTTTAGGTGTCTACATAATCAACCGAAGTCCATCATCTAAATTGGATTTTGGTATTCGGGATGAGGAATGGCAAGGGAAGAGGATTTAATACTTGCATCTTCATGTGTTTGGATGCAAAGCCTTCCTGCATATACCCAAGGAAAAGCGAATGAAATTGGATCCAAAGTCACTGAAATGTATTTTTGTGGGGTATGGAGAAGAGCAATTTGGTTTCAGACTATGGGATCCAGTTCACAAAAAGATTGTTCACAATAGAGATGTAGTTTTCCATGAAACCTCCTTTCCCGCACTACAAGATTCAAATAAATTAGAGACAAAATATGTCCCTATGTCTTTGTTTCAGAATTTGACTACTAGTGCTCTGCCTTCGGTCTCTCATTCAATGGGAGCTCCTATGATGTCTACCTCTGTTGAATATAATTCTCAGACTGGAAATGAAGAAGTGAGTGTTGAAAATGTTTGGTCTTCATTTAATTCAGAATTTGGGGGTCTACAGAACAAAGCACATCCTCTTCAAACTAACACTCATATGGAAGAACATCCATATGGTGAGCACTTTGGCTTACATCATCACCAAATTGTTGGACATTCTCCACTGCATCCTACACACCTTTCTCCACACTCCCCACATTCCTCACGACATGCTGCACAACCTTCTAATGCAACACATCCACCGCAGTCCCCACACAGGCAACTTCCTCCACTCCTTCGTTGGCCCCTTGCAGTCTCCCCCGTGAGCTTCCTGCAGTCTCCTCACCTCTCCAGCGGGCTCCCTGCAGTCCACTCCACGTGGTCCCTGTAGGCTCCACCTCTACAGTCCACCCGCAGAGTCTCCCTCCCGTGCAGGCTTGTGAGGATGTTACCACGACCTTGCACACCCAGCCCTCTTGCCCATCTCACGTCGTGGATGAAACTTCTGCAGGGGTCCCATCCTGTGATCTGCGTGCATCAAACGTGGATAAAAATCCACAAGTTTCTGATTACCCTGCAGACAAAGATCTTACCAGACTCAAAACAGAGTCATTAAAGGGAACATAAATAGAGACAATGGGAGAGATATGAGTTTGCATAAACAGGGATTACAACAATTGAATGACTCTACTACTGAAACAGAGAGTCAATTGAGGAAATAAACTAGATAGAGGTGACCTCCTACAAAGTTCTCCGATTATGATTTACTGTTTTGTGAAGAAGCTGAACCTTCTTTGCTCGTCTCTGATCAAACAGGGCCTGCAACATAAAAAGAAGCTTGTAAAATTGCAGACCCTGATAACTGGCACGCTGCAATGTGCGAATAAATGGATGCACTAGGGAGAAATCAGACATGAGATTTGGTGCCACTTCCGCCTAACAGAAAGGCATTAAGAAATAAATGGGTGTATAAACTAAAAGATGAAGTCGATGGTCACAAAAGATTTCAAGCAAGACTGGTTGTAAAGGGATATGCTCAGCAGCAAGACCTTGACTTCAAAGAAATTTTCTCGCTACTAGTTAAAATCACTACCATCCGAGCAGTATTGGGCTTAGTTGCAACCTGGGATCTTGAACTTGAACAGCTGGATGTGAAGATGACATTTCTCCATGACGATCTTGATGAGGAACTATTTATGCATCAGCTGGAAGGGCTCATTAAAAAGGGGCAGGAACACCTTTATTGCAGATTGAAACACAATTTGTATGAGCTTAAGCAAGCCCCCCAGTAGTGGTATCTTAAATTTGACAAATTCATGATTGATCACAAGTTTACTCACAACGAGTCTGATCCTTGTATCTATTACAAGAAGCTTCCTAATGGCGAATTTGTTATTCTTCTCCTTTATGTGGATGATATGTTAGTGGCCGACACAAGCATGAGGATTGTGAGTGAACTTAAAACTCATTTAGCAAAGGAATTTGCCATGAAAGATTTAGGGGCAACAAAGAAGATTCTAGGAATGACTATTTTTCGGGATAGAAAAAAGAGATCAGAATTCAAACTATCTCAGCAAGACTACATTAAAAAAGTCTTGGACAAATTTGGTATGGTAGATGCTAAGTCTGTTTGCGTACCCTTAGCCTCTCATTTTCAGTTGTCTTCTCAATTGTGTCCTAAAACACAAGAAGATAAGGAGTTTAGGAATAAAATTCCATACAAATCTGCAGTTGGAAGTCTCATGTATGCTATGGTGTCTACTCGACTGGACATTGCTCATGTTGTGGGATTGGTGAGCAGATTTATGGCTAATCCGGGAAAATCACATTGGGAGGCGGTTAAGTATATCTTGCGGTATCTCAAAGGTACTTCTGATTTTTGTTTATGGTTTGGAAAGGACAAGGCAGTTTTGCAAGGGTTTACTGATTCTGATTTTGCCAGTGACTTAGACAAAAGAAAGTCTACTTCAGGTTATGCTTTCACATTTGTCAGGGCAACGATTAGTTGGGCTTCAAAATTGCAACATACAGTTGCTCAATCAACCGCGGAAGTTGAATACATAGCTCTTTTTGAGGGAGCAAAAGAGATGGTATGGTTGCAACTCTTGTTCAGCAAGTTGGGGTTGAAGCAATAAGATTTTGCTTTGTTTTGTGATAACAACAGTGCCATTTTTATGACTAAACATCAGACATCTCAGCCATGGTCAAAACATGTTGATATTCGTAGTCATTATGTTCGCCATATGGTCGAAGAAGGCAAGTTTCATGTAGATAAGATTCATACTGACCTGAATCCAACTGATGTGCTCACTACAGTGGTTAAGTGGGAGAAGTTCGATTTCTGCCGAGCTTCTCTCGGCCTTTCCAATAACCGATAGCAGGACTGAGTGGAGGAATCGACTTGTTGCAGCAGTTCATTGGTCTTCAGTGGGAGATTGTTGGAAGTGAAGTCCAACGAACTCCTTCCTTTGCCGCCAAAACTCTTGGCTATTCAACTTCTCTATGCAAGCTCTTTAAGAGCTGATTGTAATTCATTTGTAATGGTTAATTTTCTAGAGCTGATTGCAGTTGTGTATATGTAAACCAGATTGGTGATTAATCTATGATTCCCCTGCTTCAATGTGGATGTAGGCAATTACTGAACCACGATAAATATGTGTGTTTCATTTGTCTGTGTTGTGTGTATATTTAATTATGTTTATCTGCTATTTAAATTCATTTCTTCATCCTAACAGTTATGACTAAACAACCAGTTTCAATTAAAAGTCAAAGTTCAACCATTAAAGATAGAAATACAATTAAGATAAGCAGTGATGTAATATGAACAAAATGGTGACTGAATAAATTAATGTCTATATACCAAGGCGGAGGTTCTTACTTAATATGCAGCGACCACATAATATTATATGGCAGTAATTCAAAAGAGATAGTGATTACATAAGTTGTACTTTTGGTGCTTCGTGTGATATGGTGAATGGAAGAAAGTATGTATTGAAGATAAACAGTGACGATATTGCCTTATTAAGCCTGGTCGATTTCTTTACACAGTGAAAAGCTCAGATGTAATGCACAACAATACATACAAGAACAACGATTACATCCTCTATGACAGCGACAACATATTGAAGTCAACGACTTAACTATAATAGCAGTGATTCATACAACTAAGATAATGGATTAACAAAGCCAGTCGATTAAGGAGAATACGGTGTGTTGATTGGGAAGTGAGTTATTAAGCAGTAAAGATAGTGCTTTGTTGAAGAAAATATTAAATTGCCAATATAAGGAGCGATGAAATAAAAGATTATGTGATCCATGTACATCATCCTGACTAAGCAAATACTATATCAGATGATTGTATTAAGATAGATGTTAGCCGATCTTATTGACACCGAAGACAAAAAGTCATGTCGGATGACCAGTTCGATCAAAGACAATCATGTAAGGTTTAGTTTAGAAAAGGCGTGGCTCGTGAAGAAAGTTAACATGAAGAGTTGTCTCTCTTCATAAAGAAAATTGAAGATATAAAAGGAACAAAAAATGAGAAGTAAGTTGAGGGTGACGTGTTGTCTTCAAAATCTGATTTCCTTTAACATCCTTAAAATAATATGGTTAAAATTGGTGTAGAAGAGACATTAAAGATAAGGAAATTCTCAAGACAACATATGACAAGGTTTGATTGAACCTTCTACACTTCGGACTTACTCAAAGCCCAGGTGGGTATACCTTTGTGAATTGAATTCACACTTTCAAACATAAACCCACAGCAAACCAGTCCAGAAAACCAGTGGATCTATTCACCTTGAAATCAACTGAAAATAAAGAATGGAAACTATACTTAAATTCAGCATTTCGATCAACAAAACATGCAATAAACCACTTCAAACAATACCAGTGCCTTATCCAAGGTCACAGAGTCATCTAAACTCAGATAATACTCCTCAAACAAAACATCTTTCTGCGTCCCGTTGGCTTGGTTCCTATTAATCCTTGTGTATGCCTGACACCTACAAGAATTTATGCATTCCGAATTAAGCTATGATCATCAAAATTCAAAGTCTCTTCCAAAGAGTTTACTGATATGAGTGACCCCCGCATCTTTAATTTCCCTCCTAAAGAGAAAAGCTAACGAACACTTCTACTAAAATTGCTTTGCAATTCCATTCAAACAGAACAACCCTGGATTATTCAGAATGAAAATAGTAAACAAATTTGTAAACAAACTTGAAGACAACACTAAGCTTTATGCAAAACTGATGGTCTGTATATTGATATTTAGTTCAAGAAATATTACAAGAAATTTTGAGTATTCTCCATTAGACTTAGAAAAGCTCAGATAAATTTCTGCAGCGTTTTCTTACAATTTTTTGTGATCCCTTTTCCTCTAGTCCTGGTATCCATTTATAACAACATGGATGCACAAAGCTTCAAAATTCTCGAGGAGAGTTTGTTACAATCATTTCTTTCAAAATAAAGAGGTTACAAGCTTTTCGCAAAAACAGTTACAAGCTCTTTTCGGCCTCTGCAGTTTCCTCAACAGGCTATTCGGTTGCAACCTCTTCTGTCTTTTCAGGGGCGCTCTCCAACTGTTACGGATCATGGGTGGCATATTTAATTGCCCACTCATCATACACCTCTTCTGTCGGCCATGAGAAATTAATCACCTTATCCTTGGTCTTAGTCAACCTTTTCCAAGAATTTCTCATTTTATTGACTTCTAAATTGAGAAAGCCATAATATGACTTAATTTTCTCTATCTCTTGTATTGTCAAAACAAAGAAAGAAGAATCGTCTAGATCAATAATTCCTTTAACTCTTGCTGAGAATTTAGCTTCTATCTCCTTAAGCCACATTTTTTTATCCTTTAATTGATCCGGGCTAGCAAAAGCTCCCGGGAGCAACTCAAAAACTTGATCAGTGTACTCCTTCTTGCACAAATTAACCTTCCTATCCACATTATCCACCTCTGCTGCTAATTGTACTAAGACTTTAGCAACATCAGAAGTGGATTTGATGATGGGATTGGCCCTTGCTTCATCGTAGGATACACACATAAACTCTAGATCTTGCTCCCTAGGCCTCCATTTATCAAAAATAGGTGTCAAAATGGCCTTGTCTCTCCTGAGCTCATTCCATATATCCATAATTTTACCTACATTTTTGTAGAGCAATGAGGCATTTATTGTATCTGCAAAATTCGAAATTGTAGCTCTTACTCTCTCCTCATACTTCTTTGCATATAAGGCCTGAGCCTGTTTCAAGTTTTCCAATTCTTGAGGAGTAATTTCAACCATTTGAGGGCTGGAGGGTGTTGGAGATGGTGGAAACTCAATGATAGGGCTAGTAGGTGGAGGTCTTGCAGGAGAAGAGGAGATCATTAGTGTTGAAGACTCACCTTGATGGTATTGTCCAGTCAACTGGCTCTGCAGCTTGGCAATGATGCTATCCTTACCTCTTACCTCCTCCTTGGCACTGTTATAGGCCTTTAAAACTGTTTCCAACTTGATTTGGAGGGCCTCTTTCTCTTTGGCTTCCTTCTCTGCTACTGCAACACTAAATTTTGCAGTCTCTAACACAGTGCTAGCAGCCTCCACTACCCCTGTACTCTGCACTCTCTTCACCATCATCCCACCAAGGTAACTTGACCCTGGGCTGTCTTTGCCTTTCTTACTCTCATTTCTCTTGAGAGACCACATGATGAGTGTAGCATTGTCCTTATTGAAGGTAATCCCCTCCATGGGTTTAGTCTCCTTTCTCATTGCATCTAGTACCAGGGCATCAGCTATATCCCATTCGAGTAAGATAAGCACTCCAGCTTGTGCCACCATATCTCTTCCCTGCTCAGGGGTGATGGTTTTGAATTCTTCCATCATCTCTTGCTTTATTTCCTCTTCTACCAGGGCTGGATCTTTATTAGGCTGCTCAGCCTTTCTCATTTCACATCTAGCATTATATTTATCTATGTGCTGTTTCTATATAAACTGCATAAATGCTTCTGATGTGACAAAATTGTTATCAACTAAAAAGGCACTACTTGCTTGTTTTATCTCAGGATCCCACTCCTAGCCTTTGAGTTCAGTGGTAGTGATATCCATTTCAGCAGCAATGGGTTCTTCTGGCATTCCTTCCTCCACTTCATCATAAGTGTATGCAATTTCCCCTAGACTACCTAACTGTAGGAGTTGCTCAGCTGCTGCTTGCTCATTTCCTATATGGATAGGGGATTGGGATGGGGAATACAAAGGTGTATCTGATTGCACTTCTTTCCCCACCCTTTGCTTCTTTGGGCTTTCTTGGATGTCAATGACATCTTGTACCTTCCTCTTTCCTTTGGAGGTAGAGGGCTCCCCTGTTGTAGGCATCAGCACACTATAACTGAATTTCTTATGCAGTGTGTAATCACCAGGAAGGATTGCCTTGCCGGAAGCTGACCTACTTAGGATCATTCTTGCCTTCTCAGGGTTGCTCTTGATTACAGCTTCCCTCTTCTCCTTCAATGTCTGCATCACATCTTCAAAGCAAACAATCAAAAACTTTATTTTCTCTTCCAGTGGGAAAAAGCTAGACAATGGGTCATAGCTGGCATCAAACTGATGCACAAAATCCAAGGCTTTCTTATAAGCCACCCACTTTTCTTTCCTTAGCTCCTGCTCATCTAGATCAAACTCATTTCTGATGAGGTCTTCAGGAAACTAGAATTGATGAGGCCTACCTCTGTATGCTACCTTCTTCCTAAACATACCATTGAAGAAGTCTTCTGGATCAGCACACTTGGACACTGCAGTGGAAAAATGATAAGGCTTGAGGAAATCCTCAAAGCAATTCCAGCCTCCTTTTGTTATTACAAATTGGTGAGCTATGGTAGCTGCAGGGAAAATAGTCCCTTTACCCCTGCCTGTCAACTCTGCGTCTTGTAAGCCACCAATTTGTCTAAGGATGTTTGCGATTCCTACTTTGAGAGGGACCTAGTAAGGTAGCAAAAATGGGGTGCCTCTGAAACCAAACACTCTGAAAACCGTGGAGACTGGATACAAATAAATGTCACCCCAGTTATGAACAATTTTTATGTTCTCTGCGAATTCTTTTGGTCTTATGAATTCCAGAAGAACCTTGGGGATTCTTGGGTTCTGAGAGCAGAGGAGAGTCCTTATTTTGGATGCAAAATATTTATCACACTTCAAAAAACTGGCATCCTCTCTATCCCATGACAACACAGTACTCCATAATTGTACCGGCATTTTTTCTCCTTCCTTCTCCTTAACAAGGTCCAGTCCACTGACAAAGTAATCACCACCTTTGAAGAGAAAAAGATGCATCAGGAGTGAGTACCATCCGAAAGGCCTATCCACCTTTCCATTCTTGATTCCTATTAACCCTCCATGGATAGCATCAGCAATAAAAGAGGCATAATCAAATGTAATTGCAAGAGAAGGATTCAAAATCTGAGCAATCATTAACAAGTAATGATTCGGCATATTTGCTTCAGCATCTTCTCCCAAAACTTGGCAAAGTTCCCAATACATTCCTTTGGCCCTCAGGGTGAACATACTTAATGAAAAGGGCTCTTGTGTGTTGGGTCCTACAACTGTTAACCCTCCTATTTTCACAAAAAACTCCTTGAGAGGCCCATTCCTGAGATGACTCCTCTGTGCACCGTAAATTTGGGCTAATGATGTGAAATTTATAGGTTCTAGAAAATTTGTGAACTCATTAAGCCCAAAATTTGTCCTAAACTCTTCAGCATTAATCTCAACAAGGGTTTTCCCATTTACATCCCGAATGCTTCTTGTGACTGGATCATAGTTGAGCGCAATTTGGGTCATCAAATCTGTGTCCATAAATACCCCTGGGACAACTAATTTCCTGACATCTAATTCCCAGATACTGTTTTGCGGGGCAGGAGAATTTCTCATTCCGAATCCAACTTTAAACAACCCCAACCCAGATAGTCCAACCTGTGGGTCTCTCAACCAGTTACCCTTGTCATATAATCCTTCTCCTATCTTTAAACGGGGAGCCTTGGGCACTAATTCTTTTGCCTTTGATGCCTGATTAGTTGACAACGTCAACTGTTCTAAAAAATCATCACTAACACTCCTTTCTGAATAGTTAACTTTGCCAGAAAATTCTCTTTTAGGAGCCATTTTGAAAACGTAAGAAATGAATACCACTTTTAAACAATTATGTGACGAATCAATTATCTTATCTAGAACACTACACAGGAATTGCTACACAAGAATACGAGAGAACCTGTTCTTTGCTTGAAGGAATTTGCTCTGCAATTGAACCGACTTGCTCTGTATCTGAAGAAAATAACTTTGCATCTGCTCTTCTGCAAAATCCTTTAAAAGATATCTTCACCCGGTTGATAGGAAATCAAATATTGTACTCAGGGCCTTAACTACAACATTGATTCCGCATGCTTCGACCGTCCCTTCAAAATTGAATTCATACGAGAATTCGTATTTTTCGCTCCAATGGGTCACAACGCTCCTGCAAGTGTTTCATTTTGCTCTTTCGCAACTTCGCGAAGCATAACTATCGGGCAGCTTAGTCCTGCGAAATAGCGTCGACCATCCGATCAAAAGAAACTTGATCGAGCGTTAGATTGACTAACAACTTTGGCTCCACGCCGGGTCCCGCTTCTCTATTGGCTATATGATACCACGTGGCACCCAACCATTGGCCTTGAAATTTCCTTCGCATTCCACTTGATACTGGCCGCGTGTCTTTCTTTTATACCGTCGGTTCCACCTTGGTGGGCCCACACTTTCTTCTTAGACCACGTGTCAACGGACACGTGGACGGCTCTCATTCACTCTCGCTATTTTGCGGGGTATAAAGAATGAGCATCTTACCCTTGTGAAATAGCGCGGGCCGTCGGATCAACGCTTAAGTTGATCGACATTTAACCGTCTGAAAAGGCTTTCGGGAGGGGTGGGCCCGTTGACTCACTGTGAACACCTGGCGTCTAGTCACCTTCGGAGCTGACTTGTCACTTTTTCATTGGTCGAGAGAAAACCACAGGGCCACAACAAACTCTTAACAGCTGTATCCTCCAGGGCCACCATCATGACACGTGGACAACTCTCATTCACTCTCGCTATTTCGCGGCGTATAAAGAACGAGCATCTTACCCTTGTGAAATAGCGCGGGCCGTCGGATCAATGCTTAAGTTGATCGACATTTAACCATTTGAAAAGGCTTTCGGGAGGGGTGGGCCTGCTGTCTCACTGTGAACACCTAGCATCTAGTCACCTTCGGAGCTGACTTGTCACTTTTTCATTGGCCAAGAGAAAACCACGGGGCCACAATCTACCCTTGACAGCTATACCCGCCAGGTCATCTCCTGACTGCGACCTGACTCACCTCTGGGGCCCGCCTTTTGGCCTTTAATCCTGACCCGCTGACTGTTGTGACTTCCGCCGCGTGTCACCATTTTACTCGTTATCATCAACCAATTGGACCGTCTATGTGGCATGCCATGTCATTTTCACAACTTCGCTGGTTTTAAATTACACGCAACTTCACCTAGCGAAATAATGTGAGCCGTGTATCCACCCGCGAGATGCACACTAGTTACTAGGCCCGACAACTTTAGGAGAAAAACATATAAGGCATCAATTTTTTGATTAATTAACATAACCGCCTAGGTAAACAACAAGGGGGAACACCTCCTACGACCCCATGACCCATTACTTAAGTGAATAAAGTAACGAAAGATTAGAAACCAGAGGGTTTAAAATGAACACAAGAGGATCTAAAATCAAAAACCCTTAAACCCTTGAGGTCTAGAACAAAGTCGAAGCATTTGAAACTGCATCCTATTCAAAAATTCAACAAACCATAGCCAATCATGGGAAAAGAAAAGCCCATTTTTAACCAGTGATAACATGACGTATGTGATATAATATTGTGATAAGAATCGAAAGTATAAAGGAGGATACTGCTACATATGTATGTAGTTTGTGAGAAAATAAAAAAGAAGATCCTTATGCGAAGAGTTGTTGTGTGAAAAATGTATTATGTGTGTGTGTGTGAGTATTGGTGTTGTGGGTATGGAGTGCTGAATAAATAATTCCGAGAATATAACTCAGAAAATAAAGAGTTCTCAGACGTGCAGTTTTTAAGAGTATGTTGTATAAGCGAGTTTAAAAGATATATCATTAAGAATTCTGAAGCAGATCTTGAGAAAAATATTTGAAGGAAAATTGTGTGTAAATATCTCATGATCCATACGCAGATTTGAGAAGGGAGCAAACTGAAGATTTATGGAGGGAATTCATTATTAAAGAATATATCAATGAAGTAAAGAATGTAATGAATACAAGATCATTAAAGGCATATCAGATATGTAAGTTCTACATATGCAGATTTGAATTAAGAAGATATGTATAGAGAAGTGTTATAAGCAGATCTGGTGAAGGAAAGAATATATGTTAAGAAATTGAATTGTAGTACATTTGAGGAAGATATTATAGCAGATTTGTGGTGAAGGTTTATAGTAGTATTGCAGGTCCATCATCTGTCGAGTTAGCAACATTGTCAAGATGGAAAGTCAGATTTATGTGAAGTGGGTTGGTGCTCACAAATTTTGAAGTGGGAGTTGGTGCTTCCAGTGGGTTGGTGCTCACAAATTCAGAAGTCGGAGTTGGTGCTTCCAATGGGTAGGTGCTCACAAATTCAGATTTGGGAGCTCGTGCTTCCAGTGGGTTGGTGCTCATGAACAATATTAGGGGTTGGTGCCTACGAAATATTGTAAAAGAAGAAATATATATAAGCATTGATTTACCATGGTTTTCTCCCGCAAGGGTTTCCATGCATATATCTTGTGTTCTACTTGTGTTCATATTATTTAGATCACATTTGAATATCGGTGTGCAATGAATATGTTTATGGGATAACTTATATACTTGTGAATGAAGTTGAAAAAGTTCAAATTGGTAAAAGTAGTTGTTATATTGATTCACCCCTCCCTCTCAGTATAACCATGTGCTTTTCATCCCCATGGGGGGTGCTACCCCTCAACCCCATTGGAGGTGTTGGCCACAAACCCCTGCCAAACAATAAATTTGACCAAGTAGTAGACCAATGATAAATCATGGTCACAAAATCTACAAAATACACATCCCTGTTGCAGATTTTTGCATCTTCACAATTGAAGTCACAGTCAAGGATTATCTTGTTTCATACATATGAGTTAAGTCACAGTCAATAGGAAATGCCACTTTCATAATGCAAAAATTTATCAATCATGTCCCTCACAAAAACTCATAGATCAATCCCATCAAAGGTTGAATTGGAACATAACTAGTTATCTTTGTAATTAACCATTCCTCTTTGTTAACGAGTTTAACGGTAAAACATGTACTCTCAAAGGCTTCAAAAAAATTTCAATAACAAATCCCTCACCTAAATATACAATTATCCATGTCGTTATTGACTCATGCTCGTATATATATTTATAGAGAGGGAGAGAGAGAAAACACCATAATTCTTATCCAATAATTTATACTCACAAAGGTTCTATAATGTCTATGATGAATTCTTGAACAATGTTATCATATGAATATTTGAAACTTATTTATTTTTTTTATCAGCTTTCGCCTGCCATCTCCTAACAAATGGCCTAAAAACCTCCCAGAAATGCAACCCCATATCCCTGTCATTCTTGTCCAAGAAACTTGGGGGAGCATAGGTTTGAGTGTGTTGTCTCTTAGGCACCTCATGGGTCCAAATCAAGCATAAAGTCCCAAGTTACTTCTAACCTGTTATAGCTCCATTTAATTCACTATTCAAGTGATTGTAATTTTCAATATTGTATTTCGCTGATCAAACCACAAGTTTAACTATTAGGTTCAATATCAATATATAATTCCTCACCACTAAATCAAACTGTCCAAACATCACTATGAGTTGATTCTTCAAAAAAAAATTATCTACTTGTTAAATGATTTTTCCTAAAGGTGTGTAGGATGAGAATAGATTCTCCATGTCTTGTTTGACTTTCTTGGATTCAAAATATGATTTTAAATGTCTATGACATTGGTCTTTCTCTTAATATCATGGATATAGAAGACAAGTTAAAAAGATGAGTGTTTTATCCTCGATCCATAAAATTACTGATTATACTTAGCCTGCTTTTCTTCCTATTGATAGAATGGTTACCCCATAAGCAAAAACTATATATAAAATGTAGAGTTCTTTATCCAAGTCAAAGTTTTTTTGCTTGAAATTGAGCTACCTAGAATTTCATTCTTGCATCTTAATTTAAAATTTCCTTAATATTCTTGTAGACATCAAAGGATTTTCATGAACTTAAGGGTTTGAAGAAGTTAGCCCTCAAGAGTACAGGAAATGAAATGGATGGTAATGTTTTTGATCCTGAAAAAACATATCAAGGCATGTCTTCCAATTATAGTGAAGGAACAATGATCGAGCAATTTAATGCAATCTATTCTTGTGGGTAGATCTTTGGGATTGATGGATATCCTTAAAATGGTTCCTAATTCTATCTTATAAGGTTAATTTGCTTACATGGCAATGGAGAGTTTACCTCAGTATCAATTATGGGAAAGGCTGCTTTTGCTTTGTTACTCCAACTCGTAGATTCAAGTAGGTTCAAAATTTATGTGAGCAATCCTTTTTATAGTTATGTGGATGCATATTAGGCTTTAGACTGAGCTCTCCGTTTATGTAAAATTTGTCTTACTTTTATTTGTTACTGTAGTCACATAAATCTGTCAATTTTAATTAAATGAATATTTCCTATTTATTTGATTAAAAATCCACTAGCCATCAGTTAATTAAATTAATTCATCTTCAAAACATTCTCCTATTAATTAAATAAATTATTCAATTTATTTTAATTAATTCATTATATCAAATTCACAATCAATTAAATGAATAAAATCCTATTTATTTAATTTAACCCCCTTTTCCTCTTTTAAATAAATTAAATTAAACATTTATTTAAATCATTTATCCCCCCCACTTGCATTTTCCTACAAATGCAACTTGCACACATTTATTGAAATAAATAAATTTATTTTAAATAAAAATCCTATTTTCCCTCACCCACCAAACCCACTTGCAAATCTAATCCCCTTCTAGATTCTTCTAACCCCTTCCTAATTAGCCTAATCCATCCCCTAATTATTGTCACATTCCTAAGCAACTTGGAGTCACTTCTCAAAGACTTCAAAGTCTTTGAAAAACATTTAATGCTTTGTGTGTTCAACAATTTAACCTCCAAAGTCTTCCAAAACCACTAATGGCTCTTACATGACCATTTATGGCTCTTACATAACCATTTATGGTTATTTCAACTTGCATTCATGTGTCTCATCAAGCATTTATTGCTTTGACCATGGTTATCCCTTTTGCCTTTGCACAAGAGTTTATCCATTGGATAAAAGCTTTATTCTTTGAATAAAGAATTTATTCACTCAACCCAACCTTGACCCTAACCCCCAAGTTAACTCCTAGGTCAGGTCAAACATTTAATGCTTATTCCGTCTCCTCTCAACCTATCTCACATTGACACTTGCCATCCTGGGATTGGGTTGTTGAATTTCATTCAATCCTGACCCTTGTTGAGATTACTCAATCTCAACCATCCATTGCTCCATTTTACCTATAAATAGAGCCCATTTCTTCTTAATCCAGATCCTAAAAAATTGTATGCATTTAATCTATAGTGAATTTTAGAGAGCATTTAGCATAAATTACTAATATATTGTTATCTTGGACTAAAATAAATCTTAGTTCTTTTTCATAATATGTTTAATTAGTTTGTTTTACACTTGCATTGCATAAGCTTGAGATCATCTGCAATCTTGAACCTCCATAAGCATCCATAGTGCAAAAAGCTGCTGAGAGCTACACTATTTTGGAACTTGGAGAGGAGAGGAACAAAGGAGAAGGAGCTAAGAACATGTTAAGAGGCATTTGGAGATGCCTTCTTATATTTGTGTCATTTGTTAAATATGTTAGCATGATCTTAGTATCTCTTTTGATATGCCTACTTAGATTAGTTCTTGGTTGAATAACACTAACGATTTCTTGTGTGTTTTTGTGTGTTATACGACTACACGTTCCAGTCTAACCTTTGGGTATTTTGCAGAGCATCATTTGGTGAACCCGACGTGAATCCAAACACCTAAAAACAACCTTTTTTGACACAAATAACTTGCTTGAATGTTGAACTTGACACACAGGTCGCGCTTTAGCGCTTTGATTGCGTTGTAGCGCTATTGCAACTTGACATTCTAGCACTATTGTTTTTACAATAGCGCTATTGTACCAAGTTTGGCAATATTGACCTTTATTCAGCACTTTTGTTATTGTTTTGGCGCCTTTGTGCTTGTTTTAGCGCTGTTGCATTTGCTGTCAAAATTTTACTTTTATCTTTGTTGTGTCTGTATTAGCGTGTTTGTGTTAAATAGCGCTTCTGTTCAAACACAGAGTGTCGCTATTGTAATAGAACGTTGTAAAAAAAAGACCCTGTAACCAAAAAATTGAAATTTGTTAGGCTTGTAGAAACCCACCATAACTTCGGTTTTTCCTAACTGTTCGTTTCTTGTGCAGGTGTTTAAAACTAACCCTTTTTGTTGCTAAAAGTTGAAAAAATTTCCATTTTGGTGCTCTAAAAATTGAACAAAACAAGTTTGTTTTTTTGCAAGATTAGGATCATTTGCATTTGGTGCTCTAAAAATTGAACACAACAAATTTACTTCCTTGCAAGTTAGGTTCATTTTATTTGGTGCTTAAAACAAGACAAGACAAATTTCTTTCTTGCATCAAACTAAAATTTCACAATCCACACTTCCATTTTGGTGCAAATAAAATTCACAATCAACTTGTTTCAATTTTTGCAAGCGATTTACTTCAAGCAAACGTGCTTTTTATTAAGTTGACCAGGATTTCATTTTCCTAGTTACTTAAATATATTGTCTTTGAAGTTAAAAAGAACATCATGGTTGTTGGAGCAACATCTCCAATTAGATAGAAAATCATTGCAATAAACAAAGTTAAAAAGAACAAGTGTTTTTCATGATTGGCACACTTGTGCAAAAAGTTGGTCGAGTGGTCCTACTTCTAACACACACTATCCTCTCCCTTGGCTTTCGTGGTCCTAGGTGCAAGAGAAAAGTGTTAGTAACACTCAAAAAAAATTCTTTTTAAGAGAGGTCTGCCAAGAGACACATCACTCTTGGGAACAACCTCGCGCGGTAAATCCTTCGAGTCGCTATAGAAATTAGGTGAGAGCGAAAGTTGTAGCCTTGGGTATAGCTGTTCCTACAGTGTAACTTGCTGAAAGGACAAATGGGCCCCACCAAAAGTTACAAGGCTCTTAAGTGAGTCACTACAAAATGAACTTATGTCCAAAGACATCGAACATGACTAAACACCTTTAAGTAGTAGCCCACCCATTCTATTGATTGAGGATATTTGTGATATAATTCAGTGCAAGAGCATAGATGGTTTTGCTCCCAAGATACTCACCATACATATTTCCTTGAGTAGAAACATAACTTTTTGAAAAGTCACTTGTGACTTGATAAAAGTGGTGACTCCCCCATTATAGGGATCATCTATTTGTTATGCTTGTGCAAGACTTAGTATATCACATCCTTACCTGCCACTACCGGATTCATAAGGTATGTAGTACCAAAGTCGAAGAAATATCAAGATGTGGGCTGAATTTATCGCAACTGGCCATTTGACTTTAGGGATACAAAGTGTTTGAAGTGTTTTCATTTTAGTCAAGACCGAGTACAAATTGAGCTGACTTCAGACTTTGGAAAGAAAAACACCTAAAATACACTTAAAGGAAAGGGTCATAAAAAGTCCAAGGATTGGGTTGATCTAGACCCATACTCATTTGTGCCTTTTAGGCAACATTCTTGTGTTTGTGTGCTTGCTTTGTTTTCTTGTCAAAGAAACATCATAAAATCAAAAAATCAAAACAAGTATTCATCCAACCAAACATTTTTCAAAACAACCAAAAAGATCAAAAACAAAGAAAAGTTTCAAACTATATGACCATTCTTCACATCTCGAGAAAGAAGAATCTTCATCAAAACATCAAACTTGAAAAGAAGACCATTGAGCTCAAAGGATTTGATCAAAAGGAGGGAATTCTTCTATCTAAATAGACAAATCTTTGTCTCTCATAGAGTTTTTCTACATCACATGCATCTCTACCTTCAAGGCAAATCAAACGAATTTGATCCAGAGTCATTGAACCACAAAGCTTTTATGCAATATAGAGCTTTTAGTTATCACAAAAGCCAAGGAGACAAGATCAATCCCAACTTCTTCCTAGACATTTGTATCACATACAACGTAGCTCGAGAAATGCCACCAACGCCCAAAAGGGAATAGGTAGAATTTATTCCATTTGTGACACAAAGCTTTTATTGAAGTTAAAACATTTCATCCATTATCTCATTCACACATCATCAATTCATTTTCAACTCTCAAAACATTAAAGAGGTTTTTGTCCTCAGTTCTCTTTTAGATATTGCTTGAATCAAACACAAAAAATCACTTTTAGATTGTTTCTACATCTAGGATAAGCTCATCCTAAGAGACATATCTACGCAGGTTAAAACTAGTTTATGAGTGAATCCTCTCATTACTAGGTAGTTAAATCTATAACACATCTCAGATTTCTCTAAACCTTATCACATCAAACCTTATCAAAAACAACAAGCAATTCAAAAGAAGAAAACTTTGGTAACATCCATCTTTAAGTGATAGAGATCCACATGCAAAACAACACACCAACCATTGATCTTTCATTTCATAAAAAACTCATCATCATTTTGACCCAACTTCAACAAAAACTCATAAACAAAATGGCTCATACCCGATCACAGTCAAGGCAACGAGAAATAGAAGAAGAAGAGGAGGAAAATATCAATGAATTTCAAGAAGCACTTGGAGGAAATGTTAATGACGAAAACCCAAGTACTCCTACTCCTGCAACAATAGAAAGGGCTTAGCACAACCCTCTCTTTAATAGACTTTTTGATGAAATACTCAGGAGTAATGCGGATGCTCACTTTTTAAAGCTTGCTCAAGAAGGAGCCAAACTCCCCTCTGACTTTGATCTTGCACAACTAAGACAGGCATCAGAACGACAAAGTCACCATGAAGAAGAAAGAGGTAGAGATCCCATCAGATATAACATTCCTCGAGGCAACCCACCACCTCCTCCTCCAAATGACATAGACATGTTACGACAACAAGTTGAAAATCTCGCCCAACAACTTCGTAGTGGCGTAAAGACTAATCAATTTTCACTCAATGACATTTGTCCCTATCCCTTTGATAGGAATCTTTATATGCCACCTTTTCTACGAGGGTTCGAAACACTCAAGTTTGAAAAGTATCGAGGAAAAGGAGATCCTCGCGATCATGTCAGAGATTCCACTCAGCTTGCCTCGAAGTGGCATACGAAGATACGTACCTCATGCGCCTTTTTCCCCAAAGCTTGGGAGGAACAACCACATCATGGTTTTCCCAACTACCAGGTGGCATTAGGACCTTTGAAGAGCTAGTTCATAAGTTCTTGGCACATTACTCTCATAACATTGAATGTGATATAACCATGGCTGATCTATGTAACACTAAACAAAAACCAGGTGAACTATTCTCAATATTCCTGTAACGATGGCGTCAAATGTCTAGCAGACGTTCTCTTCAGTTACCTGAACAAGAACTAGTGGAAATATTTATTTCCAACTTAAACGAAGAAATTGAATTTCACTTGGATATCAAAGACACAGACTCTTTCAATGACATGATCACAAAAGGTTTAAAATGTGAGCGAGCTCTCATCAAGAAAGGACTTATCAAAATCTATAATGAGCCAAAGGATGGTCCTCGCCCACGCTTCAATAGTGACAAACCAAGCTTCTAGAACAAAAACAAAAATATTGTCAACGACGGGGTTGTGGATGCAAGAACTTTCAAAAGTGCACAACCCGTAGTTCGATTTGCAGGACATAATCCCCCACCTCAGACTAACACAGTTGCTCCTCCAAATCAAGGCCGCATTACATCTCACGATGAACCCAGTTCTCGTCAACAAAAACAAAAGCGCAAATACACTCCCTTAGGGGAACCCATTGAAACAGTATTATGACAACTGGTTTCTCAAAATCTGGTAACTCTACCCAAAGCATCAAACTATGAACCTCAAGTCAAACCTGCATGGTGGAGGGATACTGAACATTGTGATTTCCATCAAGGGAGAGGACACAAGACAAGCAATTGTCACAGATTGAAAGATCTTATTCAGGATCTTATTGACCGAGGTGAAATCAAAATCGAAGGACATGACCCAAAGACAACAAACAATGATCATCTGATGTTCAAAAATCCATTTCCATCACCAGATCAAAGGGGTCCTTCCACTTCTAGGAGAGGCACTGATACCACTGATTATACACAAGCTGCGTATAATTACACTGTAAATCACCTATACGATGCTAGTGAACAAATTGCAACTATAACCATCAAAAATC
Source organism: Cryptomeria japonica (assembly GCF_030272615.1). Classification (NCBI taxonomy): domain Eukaryota; kingdom Viridiplantae; phylum Streptophyta; class Pinopsida; order Cupressales; family Cupressaceae; genus Cryptomeria; species Cryptomeria japonica. Next base: position 538,944,537 of record NC_081408.1, read on the forward strand.
CCAGCTCCACTTACAATGTTGTTACACGTCGCAGCAAGATTACTATAAAGGCAGCTCCACAAGGCACCCCATCTATCCCAAAGCAGTACAATCTTGTGGAACAATTAGACAAAACGCCTGCGCTTATATCCATTTTAGAGCTACTGCGTCTATCTCCATCTCATAAAACAATCTTGGATCAAGCTCTCCAAGAGGCGTTAGTCCCTGCAAACCTAAATACAGATCAATTCCAAGCCATGGTTGGAAGTCTAAAGTCATCACCTTGTCTCACTTTTTCTGAAAGTGACAACTCTTCCTTCCAGCAACCTCATAACGCTTCGCTACACATTGAAGGATTCATCAACCAGCATAGGATCAAGCGAGTCTTGATCAATAATGGAGCAGGCCTAAATATTTGTACACTGCAGTTCGTCATAGCTTTGGGATATGCAATAGAATCAGTGGATCCCCGTAAGAAGATCACCATCAAAGCTTATGATGATGCAGAGCATACATCCAAAGGAGCTGTGGTACTACCAATCCAAGTGGGCCCTGTAGTGAAGCACATCATCTGTCAAGTTCTGGACCTTCCTCTGCCATATAATCTATTGTTAGGAAGACCTTGGATACATGCCATGCAAGCCATTCCATCCACCTACCATCAATGTATCAAGTTCCCACATAACGGTGTAGAGATCACAATCCTGGGCGATGCAAATCCCTTTGCATATTGTCATAATATCAGTCATCAACCAGAGATTATTGTTCCTAACAATAGAGAAGCCATCTCCTCTACATCATACATAAGTCCAGCCTCTCTCACCAGTTCAAACACCACTATACCCAAGCAAGAAAAGCTTAAGATGAAAATAGCAGAGGAAGGTCCTGGGGAATACAATTTGAGTCAACTCTTTTGTGTGGGACAAATGCCCACTTCTCCTAGAACACATGGAAAACCTCAATAGTTACTTCAAACACCACTGATCACGCCAGCATGTACTTTGACGCCTTTCATCATTGGGAAGAGTCAAGAAGAAGAAACCAGAGATGAGGACTTAGCGGAACGGATCTATAAAGATCCCATCACCACCGATATATCGCAAGTAACACTTCCCACAGATCGGTATGGAAAAGGCCTCCTTATTATGCAAAGAATGGGTTATGATGGTCAGAGTGCTTTGGGACCTTGCAAACAAGGAAGACATGAACCACTACTGCCGGAATTAAAGCCCAAGGATAATGCAGGCCTAGGCTTTCAAAAGGAGATATTTCCTAAGCTCAGATTCAAAGGAAAACCCAGCAAACCACTATATCAGCCTATTGCAAAGAGAACACCTTTTATTATCAAAGCAGCATCAAACACTATCACAACTGCCCCACTGAGGCTCAAAATCCCAACACAACCATCTACAACGCCAATCATCCCACCAATCAAACCAGTGATCCCATCAACAATAGCAATAACATCAAGAACACCATTAGCAGCAACAACTATATCAGAACCAACAACAATATCTACAACATCAACAGTTCCAGCAGAAGCAACAGAGTCAACACTACCAATACTCCCTGTATCGGATCCATTGATCCCCATCATCCTTCCTGCAGCACCAATCATTTTATCTACAAAGGTACAACAACCGATCACACCTGCAGTGTTTAACTCAAAGGACATCCCGGTATGGTATAGTAATCGGATACTGGAAAGTGATTCAGAGACCGACTCACATGAATGGGAATTTGACTCCATCCAACTTAATACTTCAGATGAGGAAGAGACATCACTACCTCCACCTCATAAAGACATCCCTGTTTACGGAGAAGCACAAATAAAGACCTCTTGGGTTCATGAGCTGGAAACATCTTCCATAGACCCTACGTCACATCCTACGCCTGATTCTGACAGGGAGAGTACCATCAACGACCTTCACAATAATGTCTTAACCCTCACTAACACATCTAACAAACTTAACCTTATCGATGAAGTAATGCCCATTATCCATCCTGAACTCATTGAATGGAACCACCCTAATCCCCCATGTCTTGACCATTTCCAAAACAATGAGGCACTCATTGGCTTTTTGGAACTACGGGATAACATACCAAGCGGGGATCACAAAGTTGGATTCGCCATAGAACTTAATAGCGCAACATACTTCAGGGTGGATGCCAAACCTTTCAGCTGCAAAAATATAACAATAAAACGTGGATCTTCCAGTGAAAACCACACCGTGGCACTGTTTGATTCAACAAAAGTAAAAAGAAAGAGCATATCCAATGGTGAAAACCTCTCTGAGGTGCCTGAGGATGAAAGGTTTGACATCCTTCCCTGTAGCACACAATGGGAATGATCAACGATTCTCATCGATGATACAAAAGAATACAATGTGGGGACTCCTGAAACTCCTCGCCACATACATCTGACATCTCTTCTAACTCCAGAGGAACAACCTCAGTTTGTAGAGTTCTTCCAGAAGCGTCAGATCAACTTTGCATGGTCATATGCAGACATGCCTAGGCTTGATCCTGATTTAGTCATGCATCACCTCACCATAGCAGAAGGAGCCAAGCTTGTCAAGCAGAAGCTTCGCAAGATGCATCCTCAGATTGCAGTACTAGTCAAAGCAGAACTCAAGAAACTCCTAGATGTTGGTTTCATTAGACCAATTGATTATGCAGATTGGATATCTAATATTGTGCCTGTCGGCAAACCAAATGGGGGCATCCGTATTTGTACTGAATTTAGAGATCTGAATAAGGCATGTCCTAAGGATGACTTCCCCCTACCAAACATTGACATCATAGTGGACCTAACAGCAGGACATGCCATGCTTTCACTCATGGATGGCTTTTTAGGATACAATCAGATAAAGATAGCACCAGAGGATCAACATAAGACATCCTTCAAATGTCCATGGGGCACATACTGCTAGAATGTAATGCCTTTCGGTCTCAAGAATGCAGGAGCGACCTATCAACGAGCAATGACCACCATCTTCCATGACATGATGCATACTATGATGGAAGATTATGTTGATGACTTACTAGTAAAATCACTCACCAGAAAAGGTCATCTCGACATATTAGATAAAATCTTTGATAGACTGGAACAATATCATGTTCGACTCAACCCAAAGAAATGTGTCTTTGGAGTAACCTCAGGGAAGCTTCTAGGATACATTATCAAAAGCAAAGGTATTGAGGTCGATCTAGCAAAGGTCAAAGCAATCATGGACATGCCACCTCCAAAGAAAATCAGTCAGCTAAGGACATTACAAGGACGACTACAATCCATCCGAAGATTCATTGCACAACTGGCAGATAAGTGTCGCCCCTTTACACATCTGCTACACAAAAACATCCGCTTTCAATGCGATGCAAGATGCCAGCAAGCATTCTAGATGCTTAAAGACTATCTCATGAATACACCATTGCTGATCCCACCAGATCCAAGCAGACCGTTACTACTCTATATTTCAGCAACAAGTACAGCAGTGGGTGTACTATTGGCACAACATAATGCAGAAGGGAAAGAGTGTGTTGTTTACTACATCTCTCACACACTGGTTGGCTATGAACTCAATTACACCCCTATTGAGCGAGCTTGCCTAGAAGTAATCTTGGCAGCAACTAAACTAAGGCATTATCTTTTGACACACAAGGTACAACTCATTGCAAAGATTGATCCACTAAAGTACTTACTCAGTAAAGAAGCATTGACAGGCCGCTTGGCCAAATGGGTAATGATTCTCAGTGAATTTGACATCGAGTATGTGGACCATAAAGCTATCAAAGGTCAAGTTATTGCAGATCAGTTGTTCGATGCGCCACTCATAGGCGATCATCCTCTCGTTTCCAATTTTCTAGACGAAGAGATATTCATGATCACAACAACACAACCATGGAAACTATACTTTGATGGTTCGTACACTAGGCATGGCTCGGGGGCAGGCATTCTGTTTATCACACGTCAAGGTGACAGCATCCCGAAGTCTTACAGGCTCACATTTCCATGCACAAATAACATAGCAAAGTATGAGGCCTTGATCACAAGACTCAGGCTAGCCATACAATGGAAATTACAAGAACTACAAGTCTATGGCGACTCCCAACTGGTCATTCGACAAGCAACAGATGAATATCAGACCAAGGATGATAAACTCATGCCATACAAGCAAATGGTGGACAAATTAAAGGCATCATTTACTACTATCACCTTTGAGCAGATACCAAGAGATCAGAATCGAGCTGCTGACGCTATGGCTACTATCGCATCTCTTCTAGATCTTCCACATAATTCAACATGCTACGAGTTCTTGGTTGAACAACTTTGGATTCCCGCTTATGATATCCCTGAATCTGAGATGATATGTCGCCTTGTCGATTCTGAATCCCCATGGTACAGTGAGTTCTACACCTATCTCCGTGATCACACCCTTCCTCCTAACCAATCAAATAACCAACGTAAAACCTTCATTCGCCAAACTGCTCGATATACCATTATTGTCGAAACCCTATACCGACGCAGTCTTGATGGTACTCTCCTTCGATATCTAGAACAAGATGAGATAACAAAGGCCTTGGAAGAGGTACATGAAGGAATTTGTGGAACTCATGCAAGCGGTCCATCACTAGCCAAGAAACTCCTGTGCACTGGATACTACTAGCCCTCTATGGAAAAAGACTCCTACTATTTTGTCAGAAAGTGCAAGAAATGCCAAGTTCATGGAGACCTAATACATGCACCCGCTTAGAAACTGCAACCAATCACAACACCATGGCCTTTTTGTCAATGGGGTCTTGACCTTGTGGGTAAAATCCATCCATCTTCATCCAACGACCATAAATTCATTATTACCGCCATCGAATATTTCACAAAGTGGGTTGAAGGTTTTCCACTTACCCAAGTTACCGGCAAGCAGATCGCCTCTTTCATCCTCAATTACATCATCTGCCGGTATGGTGTACCCATGTCCATCAACACAGATAACGATCTTCCTTTCAAAAATCAAGATGTCCGTGAACTCTGTGAGAAATTTCACATCCAACACCGCTTTTCCACTCCCTATTACCCACAAGGCAATGGTCAGGCCGATGCATCAAACAAGAACATATTAAGAATCCTAAAAAAGATAGTCAATGATGTCGGTCATGATTGGCACGTTCAATTGAATCCAGCACTATGGGCATATCGAACTAGCATTCGAACCCCTACAGGTGCAACTCTCTACTCATTGGCCTATGGTGCAGAAGCTATTTTACCTATTGAGGTTGAGATACCATCACTATGGGTTTCCTTGCACAATATCATCGATGATGAAGCATACAGAGTATCCCATCTCCAAGACTTAGAGCTACTTGATGAGAAACGATAAGCTGCATACAATCACCTCAAGGCCTATCAGCAGCGCATGAGCAAAAGCTATAATCATTGAGTTAGACCTCATCCATTCGAAGTAGGTGATCTTGTTCTTCGAGAAAATCCTCATAACCAACCCAACCGAGAACATCAAGGAAAGTTTGAATCAAATTGGTTGGGTCCATATGTTGTCACTGTTGTATTTGGGTCCGAGGCATATCAGTTGGCTACTTCAGAAGGAGAACCGCTAGCAGATCTGATCAACAGTATGCACCTCAAATGGTTTTATACGTAAAAGTTGTACAGAGTATCAGGCTCTCATACATGCCAGAAAATCAATCCAAAAACATTCAGAAAATGTCCTGAAGAAAATACAAAAACATCAAAAGAGTAAAGAAAAATCATGCATCCAAACGGTGAACAACCACTCCGGTGGCACCTTGGGTAAGTGCGATGGTGAAAACCTGGTAAACAGGCACCACTCGTAAAGGCTATGGCTCCATTGTCTTTCGGACTAGTTGCGATCACATCCACTCCATACACACATCCATCCACCCAAACCATGGCTTATTATTGATCTGTAATCACGAGATAGTACTCCATGCGTCTTGCATCCCGCTTTTTCATAGTCATTTCTAAACTGGGGGCAATGCCCTTAACCTATTGATGGAAGTGGATTCTAACTTATATTGTGATTCGTTGGGTTCTTCATTCAAAACTATCTCACAAAATCCAAAAACATTGGAACACAATCATCAAAATACCAAAAACATTCGAAAATATATCACAAAATCCAAAAACATCGAAAAACATGGAAAATCGCACTCAAAACATGGCCACACATTGTACATACTCATCCGAGCAGATACCAACCAAACAATGATCACTTCTCCAAATTGACCCAACAATCAACATCAATAATCAAACTGTCTTCAACAAGGATGCATCCTTCCTTACCAAAACAAAGACAAAATGAAGTTTTCTTGACAAGGAAATTTTGTGTTAAGCTATCAAATACTTGGTTGATTTGTGAGTAATTCATTTGATTATCTATATCGGGATCTTACAACATTGTTTGTGTATCTTCGGTGCATTATTTCAATGAAGTTTTGGGGCATGTACTAATGGTGTCTACGTGGGAAGTTCACTAAGCTACGTGATCATAGGCAAAATACAGTCATAGATCACTACGACTTGCTGACTACAGCGTATACCTCAACCATATGAGCATGAACCATTACCAAGGATCCATATTCTTTATTCTTTATGTATATATTGTTTGCTTACAAGAACAATGCTCCTTCTTTGGTTCCTCCTACCTCATCCAATTTGGATAAAGGTTTTTGTCTCTTATTAAGGTATGCACTTGTCTCAAGATATGATCAGCCCAAGATCAAGGAGGACGATCCAAGTCATGCATGAATGGAGATGATCCTTGTCTGTTCCGCAAGCAATACTCAGGTCAACTTGATCCATTATATCAAGTTGCTTGTATTAACTTGCTATATCAAAATCCATGAAAGCAATACTCAGGTCAAATTGACCCATTATATCAAGTTGTTTGTATTAACTTGCTATATAAAATCCATGTAAGAAATACTCTGGTCATCTTGAATCATTATGTCAAGATGCTTGTATTTTCTTACAACATTTTAAAGCTCAATGATGAAAATAGAGCACTGTGGATCGTCATTTCATCTCATCTGTTTATATGTTGCATTCCATTGCATATCACCCATCCATTCACTCATTCATATGTATGATTTGTATGCAAATGTGAACAAAGTTAAAATGAGCAGCTATGTGCAAATTAAGCTGGTCTTGGATACAATCGCGACCGAGTACTCTGATACATCATCAATACAAAGTCTTAAACACCTTGCATTCATCATGATCATATCATCATCATCATCATCATTACATTTAGTTGCATTTGCATCAAAAACATTTCATATCATTTTTGTTGGTTAAAATGCATATAGTTCATTATCATTTATTAAATATGAGTCTTCTTATATCATTTTATCATTGCATAATGTTTAAGATTCATTTATAAACCAATTTTCCTTGATTGAATTAGCCATTTGCTATGCATTCATTTAGTGTCAGTTATCCATTATCATATTATCATCCTTTATTATCCTTTATCATGTATCATTGCATACATTCATTTATCTATTCATTAGTTAAAAAGTGCATTCATTCATCCATTATTAAGTGTCTTATTATGCTCATTTTAGAATTCATTTACATTGCATTCATTATCCTTTTTTAATTCCATTAAGGTGCAGTTATTAAACCATAAGTTGCATTAACATCACATTATCATTTTACTTAAATCATATTTTAAGCATTTAGAATCATAAAAACCATTTGTTTCAAACATTGGTTCATACATTATAGCATATGCATTCATTTAGAAATCATCATTTAAACATTTGTACTTTACATTTTGTTTATCCACATATACATTCATTTTTTTTCGAACCATATAGATGCATATACATGAAATAAATCATTCATTCACAAGCATTACATTAACATCATTTCATATCATTATCCCATCATTGTGCTAATATAAAGTACAAACTACTATCTATATCATCACAAATCATCATTTTGTTATGCACACATAAAGCATCATAGCATTACATACATCAGGCATTCCATCCCACAACATCAAAATGCACACACACACACACACACACATATATACCTGCATCCACATATTAGCATCCAACATCATACAACATGCATATAGACATCATGTAAAGATAAATCATCATAACACATGCATATAGGAATCATCTCATCAACACATACATATAGAAAAGTACAAGTATCCATCTAAGCATAAACTCCATATATATAAAAAATGCATATCATCAAAAAATGGGGATCTCCTCATATATATCATCTCATGTATCAGAGTACAATGAAGTCTACAAAAATCGGCTACCAAGAGCCACCCAAGATACAGTCCAAAAATAACAATGATAACACACATGCATGCAAAATGCTCTCTTAGATGCCACTCCGACTAGATGCTGCACCACCATCACCACCTGCTCCACACTAGTCCCCTCACCATCTGATCTATCTCTCCGTGGAGGCCCCATCAAACCCCCACTAGCTCCTGCACCCCCTGACCTATCTCTCCGTAGAGGACCCACCACACCCCCACTACTCTGCATCCTCTAAGATCGCTCTGATCTGGCCTGTCACATCTGTGGATAGCTTAGTGCTCGCTGACTAGCTGGCACCACCTTCTCATATAGACCCCGCCAATAATCAACCTCTCCACCTGCTCTTCGTACCTCCCTCGCCAATGCCTCCACAGACGGCCCCTGTCCCTGTACTCCCTCCAAAACCCTCACTCTCTCCTGCAACTGGACCACCCTGTCAACGACCTAATCTCTCTCCTGCATCACTACAATCAGCTCTGACTCTCGTGCAAATAGCTGCACATCTCTCGCTGCAACCTCCGCCTCCAGATCCTCCACCCGTGTCTCGGCTACTGTCAATCGAGTATGCAAATGTGCTAGCATATGCTCCCGAGGATCACCACCCCCTGTCGCTCCCTCCCCTGTCTCCATAGGTGCCTTTCCAGTGGCTCCCTCCCCTCTGTCCATCGGTATCTCCCTCTCCATACCTCGGCCACCTAATCTAACTCCGCCCGACACCAACGGTCCCTGTAATATCCGCAGAGGCAATCCGCATCTCCCTCTCCACTGGACCCAACCACCTAAGCCACCTCCTCCTCCACCTCCACCACCTCCACCATCTCCTCCTCCTCCTCCGTCCCCGTTCCCTCTCCTCCTCAAAATCAGGAATAGGCTCTGCTGGATCTGATATCCGCAGAATCAGATGACCTGCCATATACCGTGTATACTCATCTGACACCCCTACATCTACCACCCGCAGCCATATATCCCATGGCCTTGCCTAAAGCATCCAAAACTCTGCCAATGCCTGATCATATGGAAGTACTGACCCCCATGCATATCTCTCTCGGACCACTCTGACATACTCTCTTGATCCCCTAGGTAATCCCTGCTGCCGTCCAAACTGCCTCATAACTCTGCCCGACACCTGTCTCTCTACATCGTAAGATGTCCTCCCAATGAAGAATTGAGTCATAAATACATACGGCAAGGCCTCCGCATCATCCTCCCAAGGCTCACACTCCAGATAGGGTCTCCAGATCATTGCATCAAGATCATCTAGCATCCGCCGCCACCACTCTAACTCCCCCAGGTGGGGCTAACTCATCATGTCGCTATACATGAACATATAGGGCTGATCCACTACCCGAAATCTCAGACTCACTGGATGAGTCACCGGTAAGTACTCCCATGCCCAAATGTGAAGCAGCGTCACTCCCACTGCCAAGGAGCCTCTCCCACAGTACACTACCTCATGCAGCTCCTGATACATGTGCGCTAACACGCACGGTCCCCAGGCAAATCGAGTCCCCTTTGTCATCATCTGCTCTATAACCTGTCCCTACCCCACGGCCAGACCATGCGAGCGCTTATCAGGACACAGTAGCCCTCCCACGATCCCAGACAAAACTGCGGGCAATGGCTCGTACAACGCCGTGATATCCTCCTAGGCTATGGAGCCATCATCAATTTACACGTCCTCATCGAAGAATCGCTGCACCGCTAGAGTCCCCCATGATCTATCATAAGTGACCAACTCACCCAGAATGGGAATATGAAGGATGCGCCACACATCCTCCAATGTCACCGTCATCTTCCCCTGTGCTAAGTGAAACGTGCACGTCTCACTGTGCTAGCACTCTGCTAAGGCTATAATCAAACCGTGATTCATCTAAATCACGGGCATATGCATCACATCATACAGACCAGTCACTGCAATGCAATCAATCTTGGCCTCTGTCAGCCGATCGTGTAACCCCTGTGTCGCTAGATGTCTCTCGCGCAACTGTAACACGCATAGATCCTCCTGCACATGGGCATCAATCAATCATCATCAGTTGTTTTGTTTTCAAACTTTCTTAAGTTTAAACCTAGACTATCAACATATACTTTGATCAAGTATCTTCTGGTCTCAGCAAGTAAGCAATCATGACATACCTAGACTTCAATAGGCATTTATCCTAATGACCTAAGTCTCATCAGGGCCACTATGGTTCAAAACAACTCTCACTTCACATACCTATCCATCCATCATTGGCATCAAGAGATTTTTGTTCACACAAACTGGGACATCTATTTTCCTAAACAAAAGTGCTATCTTGCAAACAATAGTGCTACTTCCTAAACAAAAGTGCTAAACCCCTAACAAAAGCGCTTAATCAACCCTACAAAAGCGCTCAAATTGCAAAAGTGCTACAAGACCTATGTAATAGCGCTGCTTAAAGACAAAAGCGCTCAATTGACCCCTCAATAGCGCTAAACAAACAATAGCGCTTAATGATACATACAAAAGCGCTCATCTTGACAAACACGCTCAAACAACAACCCAATAGCGCCATTGCGGCACAAAAGTGCTAGTTAATTGGACAAAAGCACCAAAACATAGTTTCAGCGCTATTGTCCTGACTCAACTTGCACTCAGCAAAAAACATGGAAAAAATGCGTAAAATTCAAAATTTCAAATTTGCGTATTGTTGGTCTGTAGTCGTCTGGCCGCTGGAATCGCCAGACTCGCTGGAAATGGTGCTTTGCAATGGGTATCGGCATCCTAATTGTTGTTCGCTCCTCCAAAAGGTCACTATCAGAGCTCTGAATTCACACTGGTTGCGGTAACAAATGATCTTGTTTTCACCCCTTTCTCTCCATATAAACCCTTCACCGTCATCGTAACTTTCCCCCGCTCACCACTGTGGTCCCCGTGAACTTCCTGAGCCTCCCATTTCTCCATTTTTGTTCCGATTTCTTCTATTTTTCACCCGTATTGCTAACTTCTTCTATTCTATCACCCTGCCAATTTTCATTCTTTTTCAAGAGATCGTTCGATTTTTCAAAAAATTTTGGCTCATCTCTCGAGGGGGCATATCACCCATTAAATTTACATTTTATGGGGCATTTCTTCACACCTATTTTTCTTTCTTTGAAACGACGCGATAAAACGCACCGTCTCAAAGAGGGGGAAATGTAGTCACATAAATCTGTCAATTTTAATTAAATGAATATTTCCTATTTATTTGATTAAAAATCCACTAGCCATCAGTTAATTAAATTAATTCATCTTCAAAACATTCTCCTATTAATTAAATAAATTATTCAATTTATTTTAATTAATTCATTATATCAAATTCACAATCAATTAAATGAATAAAATCTTGTTTATTTAATTTAACTCCCTTTTCTTCTTTTAAATAAATTAAATTAAACATTTATTTAAATCATTTATCCCCCCCACTTGCATTTTCCTACAAATGCAACTTGCACACATTTATTGAAATAAATAAATTTATTTTAAATAAAAATCCTATTTTCCCTCACCCACCAAACCCACTTGCAAATCTAATCCCCTTCTAGATTCTTCTAACCCCTTCCTAATTAGCCTAATCCATCCCCTAATTATTGTCACATTCCTAAGCAACTTGGAGTCACTTCTCAAAGACTTCAAAGTCTTTGAAAAGCATTTAATGCTTTGTGTGTTCAACAATTTAACCTCCAAAATCTTCCAAAACTACTAATGGCTCTTACATGACCATTTATGGCTCTTACATAACCATTTATGGTTATTTCAACTTGCACTCATATGTCTCCTCAAACATTTATTGCTTTGACCATGGTTATCCCTTTTGCCTTTGCACAAGAGTTTATCCATTGGATAAAAGCTTTATTCTTTGAATAAAGAATTTATTCACTCAACCCAACCTTGACCCTAACCCCCAAGTTAACTCCCAGGTCATGTCAAGCATTTAATGCTTATTCCCTCTCCTCTCAACCTATCTCACATTGACACTTGTCATCCTGGGATTGGGTTGTTGAATTTCATTCAATCCTGACCCTTGTTGAGATTACTCAATCTCAACCATCCATTGCTCCATTTTACCTATAAATAGAGCCCATTTCTTCATAATCCAGATCCTGAAAACTTGTATGCATTTAATCTATAATGAATTTTAGAGAACATTTAGCATAAATCACTAATATATTGTTATCTTGGACTAAAATAAATCTTAGTTCTTTTTCATAATATGTTTAATTAGTTTGTTTTACACTTGCATTGCATAAGCTTGAGATCATCTACAATCTTGAACCTCCATAAGCATCCATAGTGCAAAAAGCTGCTGAGAGCTACACTATTTTGGAACTTGGAGAGGAGAGGAACAAAGGAGAAGGAGCTAAGAACATGTTAAGAGGCATTTGGAGATGCCTTCTTATATTTGTGTCATTTGTTAAATATGTTAGCATGATCTTAGTATCTCTTTTGATATGCCTGCTTAGATTAGTTCTTGGTTGAATAACACTAACGATTTCTTGTGTGTTTTTGTGTGTTATACGACTACAGGTTCCAGTCTAACCTTTGGGTATTTTGCAGAGCATTAGTTACAATATGAACATAAATAAAAAAGGGGTGGGTCATTATGCATAGAGTGGATTAGAATTTCAATTTAGCAAACAATGGTATTTGTTATTGAAATTTTCCCATCAACCAGTGTTATTTGCAAAGTTTATCATGCTTGTATTTGCTTCTTTAGCCAATAGATTTTTGCCACTTTGTTCATTGTTATTTTTATTAGAAGCCTAAGAAAATTTTGGTCTCTAATCTGTATGTAGGGTTCTTAAGGATGTGCATGCATCCTTTGCGGAAATAGTTCTCTTTAAGACCATTGGTCTTTTTACAATATTTCAGCTCATTTATCTACTGACATGTTTTGGAGTTACATGGATACCAATAGCAAGGATAATTTTCTCCATCCCTTTCTTCTTGTTAATATCGATTCGACAGTACTAGCTTCCCAATATATTTGAGGCAAATTACATATTTGAGTTGGATGCCGCTGAAAATGAAGACAATGCAACATTTCCTTGTTAGATTTTGAGCATCTCTATTTGGGTAAGGACTTTTGTCAAACATCTATTCTCTTTGAATCCAGTGCATTCATTTGTTAGTTGTTGTTTGAAGGTGACAATGTAAGATTTGTCAACAATACAAAATTGATTTAATTAAAGCTTTTTTTATCTTTTTGTCTAGAGGGCAAGCAAGTCCTTAGAATATCAGGGTTATGGTTTGACACTCAATAAAATTGGGCTTATGTATGTGTGATTCTAAACCATGAGGGTTGGAAGAATGAGTGTTACCATTGATTCTACCAAGTATTTCACAAATTTCCTAAAATCATGCGAAGGACGACTTCGTGTATAATCCTCCAATTTTTTTAGCGAGAATGGTTGCAAAGAGTCTGCCTAGAGATGTGTGCCATGTATTTGACAAAATATGCAAGCAATCTCTTCTCCTCAAGAAAACTTTTCACAAAGTACATTTGAATTTGCCAGATTTACTTTTCATTTGGGTTTTATCATATGAGAGTAAAAATGAGTTTATGATGCAAGATGGATGGTTGTTTGTAGTATAGAGTTCTTATAAGTTCTTATAATTATATATCAGTTGATCTAGAAAATTTGCTACTAGAGGTTGTCCATAATGTGACTATAACTATAGTATTTTTGGGGGAATGCAAATTGTTCCATTTCCAGAAAATAGTGTATCTCTAGCTTCTTTTGATATTTGGTAGTTTTTTTACACTTATGTTTGATATAGCAAGGAATCACCCCACTTTGGGTATGCCAGGCTTATATTGATGGTGTTTTATTGTAAATAGATTAAAGAAGCAAATGTACAAAGATTGGCTTTCATTCGTCTTATTTTTAAAAAAATCTTTTGTGGTAGAGTTTCTTAAATTTCTTGCAAACTCTATCATTTTATCATTAGTATTGTTTATAGTAGGCCACAATTTGTGTAAAATCTTGAAGTAATTGTTGGATTTTATCAAAAGAGATGAACATGGTTAGGTATTTGTACTACTATTATATTCCCCCACTTGTATTTGGAGACAAAAGTTGATGGGCTAGTGATCTCTTTCATGTGTTTGTGTTTACACCCAATATGGCTTATATTGCAAAGGCTTGGCAAGCTCATTCTAGGTAATATATGTAGCTAACCTTTTTGTTATCATATTAGCAAGTCCTTAGTTATTTAGGTGGGCCTTTGTTACCTTATGTAGCAGTAAAGCAATGGGACAAGGGGCTCTCCTTGCAACCTGATCTTTATGGAAGTTGGATTATTATGTGAATGGTTTTTTAGCATTCAGTTAGTAATGAGCATAAAAATCATGGATCATTTTTTTGTTATGTTTTATTTCATTCTAAAACAATTCTATTGTTATCCATTAATTGAAGTCATGCATTTTAGGAAGGTTGTCTCATGCCATGAAAAATTAATATTAGGGAATTGAAAATATTGTCCTTAGATCCACTTTTACTCTATTATAAAAGGATTAAAGCAACAACTGTACAAAGATTGGTTTTGGTTTGTCTTATTTTAAATTGTTTTTTGCTATAGTAGGGTTTCTTAAATTTCGTACAAACTCTATTGTTTTTTCATTGGTATTGTTGATAGCAGGGCACAATTTGTGCAAAATATTTAGGTAAATCACTTTCCATGGTCTCAACGAGTTTTATTTTTTCAAATCTGTATGTCATTATATAATTTTTTTATTATGTTTTATTCAATTCTAAAACAATTATGCTGTCATCTACTAAATGAAGGCATGCATCTTAGGAAAGTTGTCTCACACTAAGAAAAACTAATAGTAGGGAGCTAAAATATTATCCTCAACACAAATAATGCTAAATTTATGTATATTGTCCTCACTGATCTTTACCCAATTTTTATTGCACCAACAATATTTATTATGTCAAAGATGAGAGCTCTCTCTACACATTCCATGGCTACTACAAAGCCCTCCACACCCATAACTATTCCCACATCCCTTGTTTCTAATGTCGAGGTATCATTAACTCCATCACCCATGGCATTCATTCCTCTCTCCCTTTAGCTCTCCAATAAATCTCAACTTGTCTTATAGGTGTATTGGGCATGCACTTCAAATTCTACTTGCACACCATTACTAGGCTCCTTTGTGAGTTAAAAAAGTTGTGATAGGATCGCCTAATCAAATAAACAATATGTTTTGTTAATATACTAACTTAAATGTATTTTTCTATTGGATAACCCTTGCATCCCCTTCCATGCAAGTGCTAGTTTATTAAATCTTAGGATGTAATTTTTAAGTGTATGCAAGAGGAAATCAATTTCTTTTTTTTTATAGTTCAAAATTTACCTATCTTTCCAAACACACAAAAATCAATGCTAGGCATCATTTGCATCATTTAATGGAGGCATTCTGCACAAAAAAAAAAAGTACTTTGATAGATAAAGTGTTAAAAGTGTGTGTTTTCTCACGCTAAAATAGTGGACGACAGATAATAATAATAATAGAGAAAAAATGAATGACTAATATAATTTTAATCATCTTACAATATCCATAGAGCATTGTAAACCATTGATCTTTGAAAGCAAGTCTTTTATTTCATATAAGAAATACCTTCAGTGTAATTACATCAACACTTTTATTTGGGCCCTCATCTTAAGTGTACCCTTTATCTTATATCATTTTAAGCTTATATGAGTCTTTTCTCATTTTAAAGTCCAATACACTTTTTACCCCACTTAAATATTGTCATTTTTCATATTATAAATTACAAATCTAGTATTAGGGTCCTATTATCTTGCGACCTTAAAAATTTGGGTCTATTTTGTTGGAACTTTGGCACTTTTTGGCTAAAATTTCAAGAGGATAATGTGTTGGCCTTTCCATTTTCAGATCTATCCTCAATATAAAAAAATGATTATTATAAGCTGGCCAAAAAGTGAATTTACCTTGAGATCCTTATATAAGACATCATTCCTAATTCATTTTGGTACCTCATTATTATTATCTCATTCTTTCCTTCCAAGAGCAATTATTATGATTTAAGAGTAGGTCTGAATTCAAGGAGCAACAAGCTACAACAAGGCATCTTCTACTATGTTTTCATGATGAATTTATGATGGGTTTTTATGATAACTTACCATGTTATTGCATCAACACATTAAGACTTATCCTAAGAGTGTTTCATCATCAACTTATGGTATAATCATTTCAATTATGCATTTCTATTCAAGCATTTCAATTCAAACTTCTATTTATTTATCATCATTGTTGTAGGGTTGATTCCAACCCAGAGTTTGACTAAGGCAAGCCCCTATATAGCCCAACACCATTTTTCTCTCATCTTGTGCAGATCTAGACTTAGAAACACATGTTTCAGGTTCAAATTGAAGGTATCGGAGTGCAATAAAGACAAAGACATAGATAAAAATACCTAGTTCAAACATAAAAGAGAAGGACTAGGGTACTTCTAGTGCCATAGTCTAGGTGGTTTGACTTGAAAGTTGGCTAGAGAGAAAATTGGGAGCTCATTAGTTTAGTTTGACCTATGTTCTACACTTGAACACCTATTAGAACTAGGATACCTAGCCATAGTGTCCACTCAATTTCAACTTATATTTATGTGATAGGTTCCTCTCTACATCCACTTTCCAAATCTAGTTTTGTTCAAGTTGATTATGAGTTCTTCATTTGTTTGTTTATGTTGTTTATTGTGAATTTTGCACCATCTAGCTTAATTATTGCATCCAACTTATCCAATCAATCAAACCAATAAAAGAGAACAATCAATCAAGTTCCCAACTCTCCCAAGGGTTTGTAGTTGGGTCAATTGGTTGTTCTCCAATGAAATTAGTGTGATTGGATTTGATTCCTAGTTTGCATGTTTAGACTAGCGAACCCCATTTCCACTACATTACAATTATATTGTAATTAGTAATGAATCATGTTTATATTACGATATTGAAATTAATATTAAATTATTATTATGATATGATTATATAATTATATATTAATATATTCTTATTGTTATATTTCTATATTTCTATTAAACTCTTTACAAAAACAAAAAATATTAAGAAAAAAATATTATTCTTTTATTATCATTATATTTTTATTTTATATTTATTGTTATTCTTACGCTTGAGAAAAAAGTGGATTTTATGTGCAAACACTTTCTATCCCCAATGTTGCCATTATAATACACCTTTCGACGTAAAAATGGTTTAATGAATTGTTTTTGTAATCATTTTGAGGGTGAAACACTTTCTGTAATAATGTTTTAATTGTAGTTTTTAAATAAAATTGTTAATGTTTTAATTGTAGTTTTTAACTAAAATTGTTAATGTTTTAATTATAGTTTTTAAATAAAATTGTGGAAGAGGAAATTCAATAAAAATCCTAATTTGTATTTAAACTCTTTGCAACGTTGAAAATTTAACTCTCCTTACTAACAAAATAGTCACAAAATTGATTTTAAAAATAGGCATGTGTAGAAGAAAATGCATGCTAAAACATATTGGTTTATATTCTTTTAAAAATAGTATAGATATATGGTTTGTAAATTCATATATAAAATATATAAGATTATCTTGAATATTTTTTAAATATGAATTTAGAAACCTAATTTAATTATAGCAATTATTTTTTTCTCAATAAAATGCAACCAAAGTTGCAAAAGATTGTAGTAATTGTCAAAAAAAAATTTACATGAAAGTTTTATAATCAAAAATCAACCACCATCAACTATGTGCATAATTATATGAAAACACCAACAAACACATTGTCAAGCAAAAGCCATTATAACAAACTAGACTACTAAAATAACTAGATCCCCAAAACAAGTCCATAATGTAGCGAAACCCAAATGCTAACAAGGTTGAGGCAAAAGTATTGTCCAAAAAACTACTAGCAAGATGGAGACCACAGGAGTCGAAGCCGAAGCCATCGACCAAAACAAGCCAACCTCGTTGTAGAAATAGAACTAGAGAAACCAAAATTGCAAGGGGAGGGTGTTGGCATTTTGCATAGAGATTGCATTAATGATATGTTGTCATTGATGTCAATTGAACCGGTAATGGTATTCATGTTATTGTTGATATTGTTGTTTTTTTATATTGGCTAGTAACCGGTAAGAAGAGATTTGTGGAAGATGTTGCAAACCGGTATGTAAAGTTTGTGAGTTGAACCAGTGAATCGATGTAAAGGGTTAAACATTTCTATGTAATGCAGCCGGTAAACCCTATCAGCTGTTAAATCCTAACCAATCAAGTTTGCTGGTTTATTATCTAATAAGCGGTAATGATGGAGACACGTGTGATCATTGTATGAGGATATGTTCAAATTGTTTTGGTGCGTTTGTTTTTTGTCTAGGGAAGGAGCAAAGTGGATTGCATCTAATGCACAACGCGTGATGAGTTACAAAGTTTGATGAAGTGGTGATCATGGAGCGGTTGGAATTTTCTTGAAGAATGTGAAGAGTTTGCCATGATTTCTAACGGTCAAGATTGTACCGACTTGTTTGTAATCTCGATGATGAGAATTAGGTTTTTGTTGTGTTATAGACCTAATTGATTTGTATTTAAGGTCAATGAAGTTGTTTGTAAAGGTTGTTGGCAAGATTGATAGAAACCCGTTGAGTGTGTAGTTGCCTAACCAGTTAATGGATCTGCACTTTGAGTGAAGGCAAATTGAAACTTAGAAGGATCTGATCAAGCAAATGTAGTGCTACTCAGGCAGATCAAGAAACCCTGTCGTTTTCTAACAATTACAACAGAAGTGAAATCCCTTAACCGGGTAAGCTCTAACAAGCTTGGTTACTCATTAAATCCTCTAACAAGGTGGTCCATTAGCTTGGATTCTTAAATCCTCCAGTGAGGTTACTCCTAACAGGGTATTGTGCTTTTCATCAAGGCATATTTGTAAATCCCTTAATCGGGTGATTCCTAACCGGAATTAGTTCTTAACAGGACTTATTGTAAAGCTTTAATAGGCTTGGCTCCTAACAGGGCGAACTTCAGAAGAGTTCATATAGCTATCCTTGTGAGTCTCATCTCACCGTGGTTTTTACCTATTTGGGTTTTCCATGTATAAACATTTGTGTCAAGTGGTGAATGCTTTTGTGGTTGTGATCTTATTTGTTGAATTGGTTAACTTCTGATAAGGCATGTTAAGTAGAAGCATTGAGAGATGAATATGTTGAGTTATAATTAAGCATTTTTTATGTTTACAAGATTGAATTTGTTTACTGTTAAAGTTGTCATAATAGTTAAACTGGTTGATGTCAAGTATTCTTATGAATATTGATCTTGGCTGAGATATGTTTACTTTGTTTGACTGAGTTTGAGTTTGGGAACTTTGTATCAGTTTTTCAATATACCGATTCACCCCCCACCCCCCCCCTCTCAGTATTCTACCAGATACTTATTCTTTCATCATACCATCAGAGGGAACCAAAAGCAAAAAAAAATCAAGACCCATATGAGTTATGATGTCATGGAAATGGGGACAAGGCAACAACAAAGTTCAATGTTAATAAGTTAGTTTCAACCATAAAAACAAAACAAAGAACTAAAAACCATTCCAAACATATCAAAAGAGATTTCAAAAAGCATGAAAGAAGTTTAACAAAATAAAAGAAAGGAGAAGAGCCTCCCTAAGATGCTTCCATGATGCCTTTCGATGCTTCTCCCTTGTTTCTCCCCTCTCCAAGTCCCAAATGAGTGTAGCTCTCAGCTTTTAGCACTAGCCATGGATGCCATATGGAGATTCAAGATGGTTGAATATGATAAGAAAATGCTATGCAAGTGTAGACAGTGATGCTATGAAAAAACTCTATGCTAATACCTGTATAACAACAATACTCTAATGTTTCTTTTTTTGCTTGAGGAGAAGGGTTCTATTTATAGAAGAAATGGGGAAATGAAGGGTTAAGATTGAGTAATCTTAACAAGGGTTATGATTGAAAGATATTCAATCCATGTGAGACTTTCAACCCAATCCCATGTTGACAAGTGTCACCATGAGGAGGCTTGAGAGGAGAGATAAGGAGCATTAAATGCTTGAGGGGACATGATGGTTACCCTAGTCAAAGAAATAAATGCTTTGAAGAGACACATGGGTTACATGAGGGTTAAGTTAGGGGTCAAAGTCCTTAACCATGGGTGCAAGTGGAATTAACCATTAATGGTCATGTAAGAGCCATAAGTGGTTTGGAAGACTTTAGAGGTTAATTTGTTGAACACACAAAACATTAATTGCTTTTCAAAGACTTTGGAGTCTTTGAGAAGTGACTCCAATTTGCTTAGGAATGTGACAATATTTAGGGGATGGATTAGGTTAATTAGGAAAGGTTTAGAAGAATCTAGAAGGGGTTTAGGCATGCAAGTGGATTTTGTAGGAAAATGCAAGTGGGAGGAATTTTGGTATTTTCAATTAAAATAAAATCATTTATTTCAATTAAATGGTGTAATTTGCATTTGGATAAATATTCAAATAAATATTAATTTATTTAAATGAGAAAAAGGAAGATAAAGTATTAAAATGCTTGAAGACTTTGAGGGAAACCATTAAAGGCTTGAAGACTTTAAGGAAAACCATTAAAGTCTTAAGAAGACTTTAAGGGAAGCCATTAAGTTTGAAGACTTTAAGGGAAGCCATTAAAGTCTTCAACCATTAAAGGCTTAAGAAGACTTTAAGGGAGACCATTAAAGACTTAAGAAGACTATAGAAGGAAGCCATCAAGTTTGAAGACTTTAAAGCCATTAAGTTTGAAGACTTTAAGGGAAACCATTAAAGGTTTGAGAAGACTCTAGAAGGAAGCCATTAAGTTTGAAGACTTTAAGGGAAACCATTAAAGGTTTCAAGTGGGTGAGGATAAATAGGATTTTAAATAAATAATTTATTTAAAATAGTTGTGCAACTTGCATTTGTAGGAAAATACAAGTGGGTGGAGGATAAAGGTGATTTAAATAAATGTTAATTTATTTAAATGTGAGAGGTGGGATTTTGGGGGAATTTAAATAAATATTAATTTATTTAAATGTGAGAGAAGATTTAATTAAATAAATACGATTTATTTATTTAATTAATGGTCTGAATTTGGTTAAGTGAATTAAATCAAATAAATTGAATAATTTATTTAATTAATAGGAGAAGAGGGTTAAGATGAATTAATTAAATATATTAATTTAATTAATTATTAATTGATGGTTAAATAATTAAATAAATACTAAGTATTCATTTAATTAAGTGGACAGATTTATGTGATTACAAGTTATTTGACATCCTAATAAAATTCATTAGAACAAATAACATGTACAAACTACTCGAGCCACAACAAATTGTTGTCGTGATCTATCTCCACCACTTGGTGGAGGAAATATTTTCTCAATGTTGCCCCTTGATGAACCAACCCTTGCATGTCCAAGTTCAAAAGGAAGGGCTGCCTATTAATCATGTCACTCTAGGTTCAAATAATTTTGGAATGTCCCATGGCCATGGAATTCCCATTCTAGGCTCAACCAAAAACACAATGTCGATGTCATCCAACAAAAAGTCTAACTTGAAGACCTCACATAGGAGAAGCAACATTTGCATCTTCAACTCACCCAAATCCAAAGGAGAGGCCGAAAATGGGCTGAAATAAATGTAGTGACCCTG
Source organism: Cryptomeria japonica (assembly GCF_030272615.1). Taxonomy (NCBI): domain Eukaryota; kingdom Viridiplantae; phylum Streptophyta; class Pinopsida; order Cupressales; family Cupressaceae; genus Cryptomeria; species Cryptomeria japonica. The sequence goes on from NC_081408.1 coordinate 538,966,514, forward strand.
TATTTATCCATAAAGTCCAGAAAATATCAATTGAGAACCATTTGAATGGCTTCCATATATAGTTTGTATGACTCCTTGCAAACCATCATCAATCTATAGTTGGTAATGCAACCAAGGGGCGAGATTTTCTACTTATTACACCTTAGTCTAATTGGAGTCTCCATCAGGAAATCAAATGATTTTTTTTGGGAGAAAACATGCCAAATATAGGAAAGACAAACACAACTCGCACAAGTTGCCAGAAAGGAAGGAGAAAGGATCATTAATGTGTTTGTCCAACATGAGATATCTCAATGCCACACCACTCATTGCCACTAGAGAACCAATGTTTGAAAGAACATCGTTCCTTCAAATTTGGCAGAGATCCCCTCCCTTCTACAATGTAATAAATATTAGGAAACCATCAATATGATGTCCTAGTATGGCCCATCCTATCAAAAATGGAAGTTAGAATCAGCTCAACCTTTGTGGTGATATGATCAGTTCCGTCAGCTGCTTCATTTGCCAGCCTATCGTCCTCGTTGTTTCCCACTTTGTAGATATGATTAATGTTATGCAATAAAAAATTCTAAAGAAGTTCCATTGCACACTCCAAAAAATAGCCATCAATTTCCAATTTGGCATGGACCTCGATCAGAGTGCATGGCCAAATCTCTTGATGGCCAAATCCTTGTAAATGAGGAGGCCATGTATCACTGCCAAGAATTACAATGGTTTAATAACAATTGTTAGAGAACACAATAGAGCATCTAGTTATCTAAACATGTCTTAAAATGACTTGACTAACTAAACAAACAATCACTATTATGCAAACCAAGACCCAAATTAGCTTGTTTCCAATTTAGCTCATGGCAAAAAACAACGGTCTATTGTTTCTTGACAAAAGGGTAGTCCCAACATATATGCTTTATATTTTCCACACTTGGGCAAAATAGACATCTCATTGGTTGAACCATGATACATTTCAATCTATCCCTAATAGGTAGCTTGCAATGTAAAATTTTCCAAGTCAACACTTATGTTTCAAAATCAGATTTTGATTTCCAAATATGAGAACTCATTACAGTCCAAAATTTAGTACTAAATCTACATTTCCATTCATAATTGAGGTGAGGAGTAGGGGACCATGAAGAAGGAGTTGGATATAAACCTCCTTTAAAGGAAGATAATTAAAATGGCTAAAAGACAACCATCTTCAATCCTTTAAAAAATTGCATTCCCTAGGAGTACACAACTTCATAGAGAGATCTATTGGAATTAAGGATTGCAGAAATACTATAAGTTGTAAACTTATTGCTCAACCCATAATTCTCTTTGACAATTTATCATGAAGCCCAATCAAAGGTATTAAAATCCTAAATATCTTTAAATTGACAAGTCCCTTTTTTGAACAAATAATAAGTATGTCTCTGAAAACACATTGCCACTTGAAGATTATGATACTTAATAAGCCTATTCCATCAAATTGATGCCAAAGCAAAATTGAAACCATGTTGAAGTGAAGAATCATATTATTTCAAAAAATGAGAAACTTTGATTTTGAAAAAAGGAGACATAATGAGTTTATCTAACAAATTAACTAACAAATTAACTACTTGCCACTTCTTTTTGACTTTCTTTTTGACAAAAGCTTATATGATATGATGGCAAACAAAGATTTTCCATAATTCATTCACAAATACCTTGAATTTTGAGATCTATGAATCCCAACACCTTCATCTAAAAAAATCCTAAATATATGCATCTTAAATAGCCCTAAATAGCCTAAATCCTTAATTTGATAGAGAAATTATATGCATTTAATGGATCCCTCATAATTTGATAGAGAAATTATATGCATCTAAAAAAGTCATAAATAGCCTACTCACCAAGAACCTAACAACAGAACCTTAATCACATGAAATGCCTAAAGTTGAACAAGTTTCCTGGGAGAAGGATTCTACGGAACTGTGCACATGACCTACGAGCTCTATGGAATGCGCTATAAGGTATCTGTGTATTGAATCTGCACCTTTCACGTTTGGAAATTTATAGAGAAATTATATGCATCTAAAAAAGTCATAAATAGCCTACTCACCAAGAACCTAACAACAGAACCTTAATCACATGAAATGCCTAAAGTTGAACAAGTTTCCTGGGAGAAGGATTCTACGGAACTGTGCACATGACCTACGAGCTCTATGGAATGCACTATAAGGTCTCTGTGTATTGAATCTGCACCTTTCACGTTTGGAAATTTGCGCAACTTTGGGCAAATCTAATGATAAGGCGTTCACTGAAGTTGCTCCTTCATCTTCTGAACATCTTGCCCGTCGACTGGTTTTTTCCTCTTCTTATCGTTCTTCAGGTCTCTTCTTAACTCGTGCGTTGGTTCACTTCACTTTGGGATGTTATTTGCTCATAAAATTAACCTTTCAATACCTTTACCAACAGATGTTTTTAGACCAGGGGTCGTGCTGTACAAAAACAAAATTAGATTCTCAAATAATGATTCAGCTGAAACCTTTTAAGTTCATAGTTTCCAACAGGAGGAAGGAAAAAAAGCTGGGTTGCTACTGTGAAGATAGATATCCCATAAAAGGCGAAGTATATGGAGGCTCAGTAATCAGGTTTGCTTTTTTTTTTTTTAAACTCTGTTCCTCTTTCTATCAAACAGCAAATTTTGATTTTAGGATTATAGCCCAGATCATTCCCGGATTTGAACAGCAATAGTGTTCGGCATTTTTAAAAAGTTCATTATTTAAAAAAATTTCATTATGAAAAAAAAAAAGGACAGAAAAGAATTTTTAAGACTACGGAATTTAAGTATTTAAGTAAGGTTTACAGCGATCCACGGAAAACAGACGAGGAAAACGGACGAGTAAATCAGGATGATCAATTAAACAAACCCTAGTTAGGGTTTATGATATTTAATTAGGGTTTAGGGTTTAAAGAAGGCTCCTTTTTATCATATCTTGCATCTGATATTTGGCAATTATGTATTGCTGATTGATTCAAGAAATCTGTGACAAATCCCCGTCCGTTTGTTTTTCTTCCTTAGTTTTATTTGCCATTGTTTTCATTTGTAATATAACCTTTAACATTTTTTCTAACATATTTAGCTCAGTATAAACGCATTTGAATAATTCGTTTTCCTAATTTCTTGCTTTAAATTCATTGTTTCATTGTTACCTTTACCCAAATTCTCCTCCTTATTTCTTCATAGCTTTAGCTCATAGTTCATAAAGCATATAAACACTCTGTGTCTCCTTTTGTCTCGAGTCTCCCTCGTTTGCTCCTTTCCTCCTGTCTCCCTCTCTGTGCATAAGCCTTTTTTTTTAGCTGTTTCATGAATTTTGGATTGCAATTCAGCTTAGAAGTTTAATCTTTTAAATTTAAGGAAGCTGGTAATTTCATGAAACTTATAGTGCATTTCAATTTATGAACAGTTAAAAATAATTAAATAAACTTCATTTCATTTTTCCTTTAGTTTTTTTTGGCAGAACTCATCTTTTTTTTTTGGTGGAAATTAAACTCAGATGATTGATAAGTGACGAACAATATTCCTAGGTCGGTGGAGCAATTTCTAGCACCACCCCATTTTCACCTGATCAAATATACAGGCCTAAAAAAATTTCTTTATGAGACCACCTTTTCCATAAAAATAGAAACTTAAGCTCCCATAAGACCCCTGCCTAAACAACTTTTCTTGTTCTTTGCACTGATGCAGGGTAGAACTGTGTTTTCCCTTTGTTGTTTATGCTATGTATTTATCCTGAAAATTCTAGTAGTGTCTCTATTATTGCTATGTTAGCTATATCGAATTTAATCACTACCAAAGAAATATGTTTAGTTCTTTTATTGAATTTTAGATTTTTGCTTGTGTATTCTCTTGCAGATACATTTTAAGGCTGATTCTGTAGCGCTGGATTTTCTATTCCATTCGGTAAACTCACATTTCTAGGTTAAAAAATGAGCAGATATATTTTAAGGCTGATTCTGTAGCACTGGATTTTCTATTACATTGGTAAGCTCACATTTCTAGGTTGAAAAATGAGCATTTCCTAGTGTAGATTTTAGGGTTGTACTGCACGTATTAATTAGTCTTTGTTGTAAAATTTGTCCTTTTTTCTGCTTAAATATAAAATGATAGGTTCAAGTGGTATCTTTGATAATGCTATATTTGGAAACCAGGCCTCTTTATTGTAAAATTGGACTATCAGATTTGGCTGGAAAGATTTCAGTCTTTTGCGTAGTCATAAAAATTGTTTGCCTACACAAAATTTGGTAGTTTGGCTGTCTGATTACCAATGGGTGTGTATATTTGGTAAAAGGTGTTTAAGAATGGGAGTGAAGGAAAGCCCCCAATTCCATTTCTCGCAATATTGATCACGTCCATTTATACCACAAAGAAATGATGCCTTTTTTTGATATAAGTTAGGCTTTAGAAGGTTTAACTGGAGAAGTATGGATGGCTGGTCCTTAGTTTTGGATCTTGCCATAGTTCTGCTCCAATATTAATGTTGTGACTTCTGATGACTGCATTGTACGAGCTCTGCCATGCAGACAGATACGGGTCATACAACCATGTTAAATTTAATAGTCCATCATATTTGACAGATACAATGAATGTATATATAATGCCATATCAAATCTGGTATATATATATATATGTGTTTTTTTTCGTTTGTTTGAGAAGATTTAGTGCATGACAACTTACTGTTGTTAATAGTGGTTGTTGTCAAATGTTGAATAGAAAGTGGATAGTAATACAATTGTTGCTTGTGACACTTGAAATGTTCCTTAACAAACTTTCAATTGGTTTGTTTAAGGTAAGTAGAGATTTTGAAAGGGTTCAGACCCTTGAACAAAAGCAGGGAGGAACAAGGTTCCATCCCAAAACAAAGGTAGCAAGACTTGACAGGCCTTAAAACAGTTGAGAAGCAGAACAATCAAGAGTGATCAAAATCGGGGGAAACAAGGTTCCATCTCAAAACAAAGGTAGCCAAAAGGTTGGGTGAAATGAGGCTTGACAGGCCATAAACAGTTGAGAAGCAGAACAATCAAGAGTAGTTACAACAAAGTTGTCAACAAGACTACAAACTATTGCAAGTACCATTAGGCTCACTTACACAAACTTGTCACAAACTTGTCTCAAGAGTGAGTTGACCTTTCACCCACGACTTGGATTATGAGTTTGGAAGGAGGAAAAATAAGACCTTTTATCTATCAACTAACATCAGTGCAAGTGATGTACATTACAAGGTGGAGGAGGAGAAACCCACATAGGGCTCACCAACAAATGTAGAGCGAGGTAAGAGGCAGCCATTAAAGTAGTATTTATAGTGGTACATAAAGTATTTATTGTTTATTTGATAGATGAGTTGACATGACATAGTTATTTAGTGATAGGTGAGTAACACTTTGAGGATAATATACTAATGTAATGATAACTATAATTACATAATATTATTGAAATGAATCATATAGTTTAATTAAATAAATGAACCATGGAAAACTAAATTAAGCACATAAGAACATCTACAAATATAACCTCTCAAACTTGAGAAACACTACAAACAATCATAAAATTGAAAACTAATGAATTGATCAATATTTTGACTTTGTTTTTAATTTGACAACTAAAGAATTGATCAATATTAACTTTTTCTTAACTAAAAACTTTAAGAAAAAATTATCCTTAAAATAGAACCCTAGCTCCAAACCTAATGAAAACCTAATTCTAACTCTAGACCAAATTTAACCCTTATACTAAAGTAGATTTAAACCTAACCATTAACCTTATTGAACGCTAAACCAAATTGAATCCTAACCTTTAGTAAACTAGGATAAGTCTTCAAATCTCAACCCTATAATTTTATATCTAATCTCTAAACTAACAGTAAACTGAAACCAAATTGAACATCAATCAAATTGCAATGTAGTTTTAACTCTATTTTTTAATATTTAAATAATTTAGTTGATTTTGAACATCTACACATAATTTATATCTTTCTATAAGGTTTATTGAATTTTTAACTATTTAAAAAAAGATAGATGAAGAGAGATAATTAATCTAAAAGTTTTAAAGATTGAAATTGTTGACCTTCAAATGTGTAGCCATCTATAAATAATTAAAAAAGAATTATTATTTTAAATTTGCAAGAGTAATTAAAGTTGTCAATGTAAAACCTCTTTTATATGGTTAATTGAAGTACATAGTTTTTTAATTAATTAAAGTTTGATATATGAATAATTAAATTATGGTTTTTAATATATTCTTGAAAGGAATCACAAACTTAATTAAATAAATGAACCGTGGAAAACTAGCTTAAGCATAGAAGAACATATATGTCAATGTAAGAAAAACTACATACAATCATAAAATTGAAAACTAATGAATTGGTCAATATTAACCTTTTTAACAATTGAAAACTATAAGACAAAACTATAATCACCAAATTGAACCATAACAGTAAGAATAACCCTAAATTAAACTAATCCTACCCTCGATGATCTTAACTCTAGTCATCAACCTAATTGAATTGTAATCTTTATTGAACCCTAATCCCGTCCTAATGGTAACCATAATCAATAATTGTAATTCAATTATAATCCTAACCTACACACAACCCTAATTGATTAGTAATTCAATGCTCATTGCAGCTCCAACACTAACCCTAATTGAAACCCAACCTTATTTAAAAGCTAACCCTAATATCAAAGCAAATTGAACCCTAAAATCAAACTAAATTGAACCCTACCCTAAAAATAATTGAACACTAAACCAAAATGTAGCCTATCCATAACGGTAAACCAAATTATACCCTAACCCTAACAACAAACCAAGACCCAAACCCCAGACCAAATTGAATCCTAACCTCCTAACCTCCCTTCATGTAATTGAACATTTAAATGATTTGAATCCCAATTCTATTAGTAGAACACATTAAACCTTAATATAAACCAAATAGAATTATAACCCAACCTAGAACCTAATTGAAAATTAAACCAAATTGAATGTTAATCCTAAATGTAATTGAACACTAAACTAAATTGAACCCTAATAATAAACCTAATTAAACACTAAAGAAAATTGAATTTTAATCATTATTATATAAGGATTAGTTTATGAATTTCAACCCTAGTCCAATTCTATATGTAACCTTGACACTAACACTAAACCTAACTAGACCTTGAACCCTAAACCTAACACTAAACTAAAAACTAAATTGAATGCTACCACTAATCCTAATTGAACAATACATTAGATTGTTCAAATTTAATTACCATATTGAACCACAACCCTAAAATTAAACGATATTGAAACATAATTGTGAATGTAATTAAACCCTAACTATAACACTAAATATGATTGAATGCTAATCCTAACACTAAATAAAATTAAACCACTAAACCAAATTAAACCCTAACCATAAATTAAGTTGAAACTTATCCCTAACACATCATAATTGTTATTCTATCTCTAATTACAATCTTAACCTCAACCCTAAGCCTAACCTAATAACCATCCTAAACCTAACTATATCTCTAATACAAAACCTAATCCTAAGCGTAACCCCAACCATGATGGAACCTTAGCTCTAAGCACTAACTAAAATCTTGACCCTAACACCAACCTTAACCCTAATTTTTTGAGCTAAAACCTATCAAATCTCTTAATTCTATTAAAATCATAATCTTAGCCCTTATCCTAACCTTAACCATGATGTAAACTCTAACCATAAACATAATCCTAATGTTAACCTTTACCCTAACCATAACCATGACGTAAATCCTAACCCTGACCTTAACCCTAACCATTATAGTAACCCTAACCCTAACCCTAATCATGATATAAACCCTAACCCTAGCCATAATCTTAACCATAACCATAAACCCTAATCGTAACCCTAACCCTAATTCCATACAAGATGTGAATCCTTAACCTTTTAACCATAACCATATCCTTAACCACAATCCTAAGCCATAACCCTAACCATGATGTAAATCCTAACCCTAATCGTAACTCTAACCATAAACCTAACCCTATCTGTAAACTCTAACTATAATCCTAACCCTAGCCCTAACCATGATGTAATCCCTAACCCTAGCCACAATCTAAATTGTAACCCTAAACCCTAAGCCTTACCATAATCCTAACTCTAACTCCAAACTCAACCCCAACCATGATGCAAACCATAACCGTAAGTATAATCCTAACTATAACCCTAAACCCTAACCCTAATCATAATGCTAACCACAACCCTAATCCCTAACCCTAATCATAATTCTAACCCTAACCCTAATCCTAATCTTACCCCTAACCTAACTATAACCATAACCCTAAACCCTAACCCTAACAATAATCCTTAGTCCTAATCTTAGAACCTAACCCTGAACCTTAACCCTAACCATGATGTAGAGCCTAACCCTAACCATAATCCTAACACTAAACATATTCCTAACCCTAATCCTAATCATAACCCTGAACCCTAACCAATGTAAATCCTAAACATTATGTAAACCCTAACCATAACACTAATCCCTAACCCTAACTTAAACCCTAACCCTAACCATAATTTTAACCCTAACTTAAAATCATAATCTTAGCCCTTATCCTAACCTTAACCATGATGTAAACTCTAACCATAAACATAATCCTAATGTTAACCTTTACCCTAACCATAACCATGATGTAAATCCTAACCCTAACCCTAACCCTAACCCTAACCCTAACAATTATAATAACCCTAACCCTAACCCTAATCATGATATAAACTCTAACCCTAGCCATAATCTTAACCATAACCATAAACCCTAATCATAACCCTAACCCTAATTCCATACAAGATGTGAATCCTTAACCTTTTAACCATAACCATATCCTTAACCATAATCCTAAGCCATAACCCTAACCATGATGTAAATCCTAACCCTAATCATAACTAACCATAAACCTAACCCTATTAGTAAACTCTAACTATAATCCTAACCCTAGCCCTAACCATGATGTAATCCGTAACCCTAGCCACAATCTAAATCGTAACCCTAAACCCTAAACCTTACCATAATCCTAACTCTAACTCCAAACCCAACCCCAACCATGATGTAAACCATAACCATAAGTATAATCCTAACTATAACTCTAGACCCTAACCCTAATCATAATGCTAACCACAACTTTAATCCCTAAACCTAATCATAATTCTAACCCTAACCCTAATCCTAATCTTACCCCTAACCTAACTATAACCATAACCCTAAACCCTAACCCTAACAATAATCCTTAGTCCTAATCTTAGAACCTAACCCTGAACCTTAACCCTAACCATGATGTAGAGCCTAACCCTAACCATAATCCTTACCCTAAACATATTCCTAACCCTAATCCTAATCATAACCCTAATTCCTAACCCTAATCCTAATCATAACCCTAAACCCTAACCGATGTAAATCCTAAACATTATGTAAACCCTAACCATAACACTAATCCCTAACCCTAACTTTAATCCTAACCCTTAACTTAAACCCTAACTCTAACCCTAAGCCTGACTGTAAATCAAACCCTATCCCCAACCTCAACCATGATGTAAACCCTAACCGTAATCCTTAACCCTAACCCAAACCATGATGTAAATCCTAAACATTATGCAAACTCTAACCATAACACTAATCCTTAGCCTTAAATTTAATCCTAACCCTTACCTTAAACCCTAACCCTAACCACAATTCTAACCCTAAGCCTAACTATAAATCAAACCCTAAACCTAACCCTTACCATGATATAAACCTTAACCATAGTCCTAATCCTAACCCTAAACCTTAACCCAAACTATAACAATAACTCTTACCCTAACCCTAACCATGATGTAAATCCTAACCCTAACCCTAAACCTAGCCCTAACCATTATGTAAACCCTAACCCTAACCATGATACCAACCCTAACCCTAGCCATAATCACAACCATAACCGTAAACCCCAAGCCTAACCATAATTCTAACCCTAACCCTAACCCTAGCCCTTGTAAATGTATTGTAATTTCCAATTTAATGGGCAAGTTATATGCAGGATGGTGTATTTACGTTTTGATATTATGACTATGACACTAATATTGTTATCTTTCTTTTATTGAAGGTAAGGAGGATGAACATGTATCGATTTCAATGTCATCTCCTTTAATTTGAATGATGTATAAATAGTAAGATGGCCACGATCAAGTGGCACCTTGATTGAACATGTCTTTTAGACATGTCCGACCAAGATGTCACTTGGTCGTGACTCTTACAACCATCAACCGATCCATAACTAATCGGTGCTATAAACATACCCAATAATGAATCGGTATCATTGTTAATGGTAACATTGCTTATAAACATACCCGATAATGAATCGGTATCAAAGCATATGATAATGGATCAATATAAAGTAAACAATAACAATAACTGTTAGCATTATATGCTATCGGGTTAATACCCCGATAGCATTTAGATTGACGCTTAACATAGTTAAGTAGGTCATCAATCTAATCCATCATTATCCAATATCAATATCATAATTATGATCAATGTTATAGTTTGATAAACATAAAGCATGAATGAGTAAACTAATAACATAATAGAGGAGATTAATGAGTTAGGAGAGTCTTATCTTGCAGAAGCTACTAATGCATTAACACTCCCTCTTAGCTTTTGAAGATAGATAAAGTAACCCGCATCACATTTCTTTTCCATAATGTCAGTCTCCAAGAATATATATCATCTGTACATATGATATGAAGTACCATCAAGACATAGGATACAAATATAAAACATTACTTTAAGTATGTGACATAGAGTATCACCCAACCATGTGATATAAAAGATTCATCATTTTATTATGACAAGATATCACCTAAACACGTGATATCAGTATTGCCTAAACACGCAATACTGAGGATAAACATATGAGGATGGTTAAATTCTCATCTTATCCAGATTGTGATATGTGCACAAACATTTTATTCAAATGTTTTATCACAACACCATCATGGCACATCCATGACATACCAGAGATCCAACATGATAACTGGTTTGAGAATCATTAGATCGTCACCTTATGATGTCTGCATACAAGTGTTCATAATCTGAGAGATCGTCACCTCTTATATATGAACACAAGGGGTAAAAACCCAGAATGTCTCAACATGACAAAAGAAGTTTACATTTTCAACATCTTATTTACAAAGCAGATTACCTTTCTATCATACCTAAACCCTTTCTAAAGTGATCAATCTTCACTCTGGAAAGTGGTTTGGTCAGAATATCTGCAGTCTGATCTCCCATACTAACATATTCTAATTTGATCACATTTTTGTCTACCATGTCTCGTACATAATGGTATGGGATCTCAATATGTTTGGATCTATCATGGAACACTGGATTCACTGAAAGTTTTATGCAGTTTTGATTGTCGCAATGGATGATAGTAGGTTTCATCGGATTACCAAACAATCCCACAAGCAACTTTCTAAGCCACATCACTTCTCGGGCAGCCATGGAGGCTGCAATGTATTCGGCCTCGGTGGAACTTTGCGCTACATAAGGCTGCTTTCTGCTGATCCAGGATATCATGGCTGATCCCAAACTGAAGCAGCACCCAGAGGTGCTTTTCCGGTCAGTCACACTTCCAGCCCAATCTGAATCTGTGAATCCGTCTAGATTAAGGTCAATTTTCTCATACTTGAGACCAAGATTTAAGGTGCCTTGTAAATATCTCATAATGTGTTTTACTGCTACCAGGTGTATCTCCTTTGGCTCACACATAAACTGACTCAAGGCATTTACTGCATAGCAGATATCTGGTTTTGTATTTACCAGATACACAAGAGACCCAATCATTTGCCTGTATAGAGTGGGGTCAGTAGAAGGTGATTTTGTTGCTGCTTCTTTAAGTTTATGAAGATTGGTTTCCATTGGAGCGGTCATAGGTCTGCAGTTTAGCATTCCAAATCTCTTCAGGATGTCTAATGTATACTTGCCTTGGTTTAGAACAATGTTATTAGAATTCTGCCATACTTCCAACCCTAGGAAATAATGAAGGAATCCCAAGTCCTTCATATCAAATTCTTTGGATAGCTCTTTCTTGCATTGATCTATAATGTGATCTTCTCCTGTGATTAATAAGTCATCAACATATAAAATCATTATTAGCATATCACCTTTATTCTATTTGTAGTAGAGATTAGGATCTGCATCATTTTTAGAGAAGCCTAGTTTTGATAGATATGTGTCAATTTTTTCATACCAGGCCCTGGGAGCCTGTTTGAGCCCATATAGAGCTTTCTTGAGTTTGCACACATGAGATTCTGCATGATGGATCTCAAACCCTTCAGGTTGCTCTAGGTATACTTCTTCAGATATCTCTCCATTAAGAAAAGATGTCTTTACATCCATTTGATGTACCTTCCATCCCTTTGCTGCTGCAATGGCTAGTACAGTCCTTACTGAGGTATATCTGGCTACAGGAGCAAATATTTCTTCATAGTCTATTCCTTCCTTTTGAGAGAATCCTCTGGCTACAAATCTTGCCTTATATTTTTCAATGCTGCCATCTGCTGCATGTTTGATCTTGAAAAGCCATTTAGAAGAAACAACAAATTTCTTAGTTGGCCTAGGAACAATTTCCCATACATCATTTTTCATTATGGATTGATACTCTTCAGACATAGCATCCTTCCATACTTGATGTTTAAGGGCATTTGTTACATTGTCAAGTTCGATTTTAGACAGATCATTCATAAGAGCAACATAGCTAGTAAATTTATTAGGTCTTTTGCTTTCTCTGAAGGTTCCAGAAGGAGCAGCAAACCTCTGAGCTTCTTCTACTGTTTTGGTGGCCCATAGTGGTCTTTTCTTGAGATTTCTAGGTGAGTGTTCATTTTCATTTTCAGTTTCATCTAGATTCTCCCTCTGAAACTCAAGGGCAGGATTTTCATCTAAGTTAAAGGTAGGTACATAGATTTCAGGTTCTATGAAGTTCTGAGCTCTTTTGAAAGCCAGGTCCTCTTCAAAGATTACATCCCTACTTAGTTCAATATTTCTTTGACCAGGTACATAGATTCTGTAGGCTTTGGAGGTTTCACTATATCCTACAAGCAATCCTCTTTTTCCAGAAGGCTCTAGTTTTAGTCTCTTTTCTTTAGGTATATGGATATAGACAGGACATCCAAATATCCTAAGGTGGCTAATATCAGGCTTAGTCTTAGTGAATACTTCCTCAAGAGTTTTGTCCTCAAGATGGGAGTGAGGGCATCTATTCTGTATATATACAGCGGTGCTGGATGCTTCAGCCCAGAGATTTGTGTTAAGGTTCTGATCTAGGATCATGGCCTTGGCAACTTCAACTATAGTCCTATTTTTCCTTTCCACTACCCCATTTTGTTGGGGGTTATAAGGTATAGTGAGCTCCCTCTTAATCCCATTATCTCTACAAAATTCTTTAAATGAATCTGATGTGTATTCTCCCCCATTGTCGGTTCTTAGGGTTTTAACTTTGTTTCCTGAGTGGTTTTCAGTTAGTGATTTAAATTCTTTAAACCTAGAGAGGATCTCTTCTGATTCTTTACTTTTCAGAAAGTAGATCCAAGTCTTCCTAGAGTAGTCATCAACAAATATTACATAATACAAGAACCCCCCTAAAGAGGATACGGACATAGGTCCGCATACATCATAATGAACTAATTCTAGAATTTTACTAGTTTTCCTAGTACTATTTTGGAATGCACCTTTGGTATTTTTAACTAGGGCACATCCTTTGCATGCTCCTGAATGATCTTGCTTTAACTTGGGTAGACCTATGACAAGGTTTCCCATTAAAGATAAAGCCCTAAAATTCAGATGGCCTAATCTTCTATGCCAAACTTCATTTGCATTAGTGGCTTCATGGATTAGGGCTAGATTGGGTTCCGTGCACAACTCATACAAATAGCCTCGTCTCTGTCCAATGGTCTTTGCCTTCTTGATGGAGGAGTTCCTTGGCCAAGCCAATACTCTATTGTCCATGAATGTCACTCTGTATCCGTTATCTTCCAGTGTCGATATAGAGACTAGATTTCTTTTGATGTCAGGGACATATAGTACTCCTTCAAGCCGCAAGGTTATGCCTGTCTTCAATTTGATGGTGCAGGTTCCTACTCCTCTGACTGGATGTGTGGAGTCATCTCCGATGGTTACGTCCTCATCACCCTCCTCTGTCATGGAATCAAGTACTTCTCTAAACCCAGTGATGTGCCTGGATGAACCACTGTCAATCACCCATGAGTTGTTTTTGTTAGAAGCTTGACTTGTGAGTGCTGAGTAGAATATGTATTTCCCGGAGTCATCTTCCCCTTTAGTCTTTCCTGCTTTGACAAATGTAGCATGTTTCTTGGTTCTTTCCGGGCATTTTGCAACAAAGTGTCCGAACTGATCACATATGTAACATTGAATGTGAGATAAGTCTTTCTTTGAAGTATTCTTGCCTTGACGACCTTTTCTCTTTCTAAACTGCCTTTTCTTGTTTTCCTTGGTGGAGTTGGTGTTTAGAACTTGTAGGTCTTCATCTATATTCTTGTGTTTCATTCCCATCTTGTTCAATCTTGATTCTTCTTGGAGACAATCATCCCTTAATCTTTCAAACTTGGGATATTTGGACCTTGCACTGATGCCTTGGACGAATGTGCTCCATCCACTAGGCAACCCATCTAAAACAATGAGTGTTAACTCTTTGCTTTGGATCTCGTAGTCTAAAGTTGCAAGTTCATCTTTTAGAACTGATATCCACATAAAGTAGGCGTTGATTGTCTCCCCTTTGTTCATGGTGATATGATTTATTTCTCGTTTTAATGCTAGGGTTCGACTTGCATTTGATATCTCAAATGTGCTTTCAAGAGCTTTGAACATTTTATAGGCTGTCTGATGTTTTCTTATGATGGGCATTATGTTGCTTCTCACCCCATCAACTATTATTTTTATTGCCTTTTCATTTCCCTCAATCCATGCTGATTTGTCAGGTTCATTTTCGGGTTGATCATTTTTAGTTTGAACAAATGAATCCACTTTGTTCTCCTTTAAGATCATTTGAATTCTGAATTTCCAGGCTGAAAAATCATCGCCAAGTCTGTCTTCGAATTTGATAGCACTGGCCATTTGAAGAAATGTGATGTAGTATAAACTTGTTCTTAAATTTGTTTCACGAAATTAAATAACCTTAAGTTCGATCGACTTGGCTCTGATACCATGTAAATGTATTGTAATTTCCAATTTAATGGACAAGTTATATGCAGGATGGTGTATTTACGTTTTGATATTATGACTATGACACTAATATTGTTATCTTTCTTTTATTGCAGGTAAGGAGGATGAACATGTATCAATTTCAATGTCATCTCCTTTAATTTGAATGATGTATAAATAGTAAGATGGCCACGATCAAGTGGCACCTTGATCGGACATGTCTTTTAGACATGTCCGACGAAGATGTCACTTGGTCATGACTCTTACAACCATCAACCGATCCATAACTAATCGGTGCTATAAACATACCCGATAATGAATAGGTATCATTGTTAATGGTAACAGTGCTTATAAACATACCCGATAATGAATCGGTATCAAAGCATATGATAATGGATCAATATAAAGTAAACAATAACAATAATTGTTAGCATTATATGCTATCGGGTTAATACCCCGATAGCATATTAATGCCGATTCATATATGAATCGACATTAATATCCTATCGGGTTAATAGCTCGATAGCATTTAGATTGACGCTTAACATAGTTAAGTAGGTCGTCAATCTAATCCATCATTATCCAATATCAATATCATAATTATGATCAATGTTATAGTTTGATAAACATAAAGCATGAATGAGTAAACTAATAACAGAATAGAGGAGATTAATGAGTTAGGAGAGTCTTATCTTGCAGAAGCTACTAATGCATTAACATCCCTAACCATAATGTAAACCATAATCCTAGCCACAATCCTAACCATAACCCTAACCCCTAACCCTAACCCTAAACCTTAACTCTAACCATGATGTAGACCTTAACCCTAAACCCTAAGACAACCTAAAAATACAATAGTATAATTATATATTGACTTATTTAAAGTCGTCCATGTTGCGTCACAACTGCTACTAATTTATATATATTAATATCATATATAAAACATGTCGAGAGAATCTTTTCTAGGCGCCTATTTTTTTTATCAATTTTATACCCTAAAGTCAAATAAGCATCTCGAGAAGGATATCTCTCGTTGTGTGAATGTGTGTGTGTAAGACCACATGAAGCATGAAAGAAAAGGATACCCAAATAAGAATCCTTTTTCTTAACTTTTTTCAACAAGACTTTTACATTTATTTTCCTTATTTCGAGACATAAAAAGCCTAGAAGCAAAGGACAAACAAAATTTAAAATCATAATTTGACAAAGATTTGAAAACCTATATAATAAAATTCTACTATTGTAAAAAAATCATATTTTAAAATTTCACCATTATTCATTTGTAAAACTAAATTAATGAATTAAAATTAATATTTGTGTACAATGTAAAGTTTAAACCCCTATATTTATTACTAAATTTCTCAACTAAAATTACTAATTATTAATCAATTACTAAATTGGATAATGAAAAAAAATCGTGAAGGAAGAAGCCTGCACTGAGGCTTGAGTTATGCTGCGAAGGCTCGACTTCATAAAGATGATTTGTTAAACCCTTCCTGCCAAGAAATCCTAACTATGATAGCTTGACAAAAATCCATTTTTACTTATGCTGTTGTTGATTTCTTTTGTTTGAAATTTTCAAAACCTTGTTGACAAATCCATTCTACACATATTCAGTAAATTCGCATTGCTCCACGAGATCACATTTCTTTGAATCTTTCTGTCAAACATTTTGAATGCATGTGCATCGAGCATTTCCAACTAAAATATCTGCCAAATATCCCTAATTTGTTATGCTTTGGTAGTCGTCCACACCCTGTTCCAAAGCCTGTAATTCCAGCACAGGCCAACGGGGATTGGATTAATCGTGGGATTCCATTTTATATCTGTCATTACGTTTGCTCGAAAGTTTCTAAAGCCTTTGAAACACGTCCATTTTGTGCTCATGTTGCAATCATATGACATGCATGAGACCACATTTCTTTGTCAAACAATGCATATGCTATCTACGCTTCCACAATTTACATGCATGTAGCTGGTTGCGCAGAGGGAAAGAAGAATGGAGAGAATTTGGCTTTGTTCCTACCAAACAAATTTGTTCAATAATTTCTGTGGTCAGTTCAACAAATCCTTTTTGTGCAACCCTGCAATCATGGAGCACCATCCGATGACAAGATTTCTGTCAAACAGTTCACAAACTTTATCCCTGCTTTAACGTTTTCATTCAAATCTATGAGAACTATTGCAACTGCAATACCTAACAAAGCTCCTCTGTCCTTCATACTTTTTTAGATGTCCATACGCTATTATAAAACTCCAATCTTGGTGTAGGCAAGGAGGAGGAGGATGCGAGCAAAGGTTGTAATATTTGGGCTTGCTTAAAGAGCACACACTAAGGTTTGACTATCTAGGTGGCTCGTGGACTCAGCTTTATTATGTTCCGTCAGATTTTTCGTTTTATGTCGTTTTCGTTCATCATTTTGTTTTCCGTTGCAGTCCTCTTAACTCTTCGCAGTCGCTATCATTATAGCGGTTAATATATGTATTTTTCCAAAGAAGTTTTTTGACATTGTATATGCTTCCCATTTTGCATGCGTGTTTACCATAGTACTTACAAAACTCCTTATTCTTTTATGCTCTACAAATGCTCATGCCTTGCTTCTTTGCTTCCATTATGGAGCAGTTTAATAACATACCATCATTTCATTCCATGAAATGACATTTCTATGAGGCATGAATAATGAAGAGTACTGATAGGGGAAGAACACCATAGCGGACCGCATTTCAATAACCAATCACTCCTTGTGCACCCAACCCCCCCAATTACTAATTTTAAAGAAGCCAAAAAAATGATAACGAAAAGTTCTTTAATAAGTTTCACATGTACCAAGATTCAAAATAAGAAAAACAAAATGAAAGTAAGATTGAATGTAAGGCCCTGCTTGTCCTAATCCTAGTTAAACCACCATAGTAATTCACAAGTGTAGTTAACTTAAAATAGCCATTAATGAAGTTTATGATAATTGACATACAAATAATAAGAGAAATTTAACATTCATGCAATTCAAGTCTGACATGCGAAACTAAATATGCATATAGTAAAAGTAACAAAAGTAAAGTGTGCATGAAGATTTAAATCGCGTGCATGACATTATTGCGAATTAAATTAACATGCAAATGCATTAAATCAACTAACTGAAAATTAAATACGAAATGCATGCATGTGGAAAGAAAACTAATCTACGAAAAGTAAATCATGCATGTTAGTGGGTTAGTATGTTAGTGTATTAGTATATTTTTTTCTTCTTTCTTTTGTTAGTTATATTGCATGGTGACTCCCTGTCGTTTTTACATCACGGATCTTATAGATCTTTTACATTACTTTTACATGTGACCATTCTAGTCTTTTACAATAAGATACAATGTACATCATATAATTATTACGAAAAAATTATCTGGAATCTTTGATTCTTTGTCTCCAGATGTGTCGTCTTCGTTTGACCTAGATAACCTTCTCTTGCAAACCAGGTGATGGACATATGACCCAGGCGTTTTATCCGCCTAACCAAACGGAGTGTACGCTTCTCGGATGCCCATAAGCCGGTACCAACTAGCAGTAAAGGAATCATATGCATTCATGTAGAACTAACAACCCATATTGGTTGAACTAACTACATGTGTTATGGCAGGGAGAAAAATAAATAAATATGATGGCCATCATTACCCTATTGAGGAGGTGAAGAAAAATCACCCTTCCCTGGTTAACCCATAACCAGCACCATATTCCATAATCATGCCTCATAGACATAAAAATTAACCTTACCTGGATTAATATCAGAAATAATATTTATTATATATTTCAAATTTTCTTAATTCCTTTTCCAAGTAAAAATCAATTTCTTTAATCAATCCTCAAATTAGAATTTTACTAATATTAAAAATTCCAAATAAAATAACCTCTATCCACTGTTATTTTATTCTCCTCTTTACAAAATTTTCTATTTTATTGTATAAGTATTTAAATATAAATAATTAATTTAACCCATTTACACCAATTCCACAAATACAAGAATAATTCTAAATTCCTCACTCTAGGTAAAATAAAAAGTCAAAAGTCAAGTG
Source organism: Cryptomeria japonica (assembly GCF_030272615.1). Lineage (NCBI taxonomy): Eukaryota > Viridiplantae > Streptophyta > Pinopsida > Cupressales > Cupressaceae > Cryptomeria > Cryptomeria japonica. Next base: position 538,985,810 of record NC_081408.1, read on the forward strand.
CACATAGTAGGGTTTGAACTCCTAACTCGATGATCCAAAAAAACATGTACTCTTGCCATTATACCAAAGGTTAATTTTAAAATCAACATTCTGGAATATAACTAAACCATACTGGTAAAACAAAAATGGCTCCCCTATTAATCTACGACAGAATTACAAAAGTTAGAGGAGGAAAGATAATTGTCTCGTTCTTCAAACACACAGTCAGGTTAAAATTGTAAATTAATGTCAGAGATCAAAATCAATTTATGATATGGCAACATAGATAGGAAAGAAAAGATTAGTATAAACAGTAACAAGAATTTCAAATGAAATCATGTCGATGAAAATAAAACCTTGGTGTGAGGGGAATAAGAAAGAGATGAAAGCTCCAAAATCGCAAAAGAAAGATCTAAGTTTGGATATCATGCATAAATTAATAATAATTTAATAATAAGTGCTAAATATAGATCTTAACTATTTGCATGATTTACGAGTCTATTAATTTAAATCTAGAAGACTAATTGCATGACTTATGCAATTAATGGTTATATTTTTAATAAATATACTTATATTTATTCCATTATTATTTATTTTCATGTTGTCATATATCTAGTTATTGTTTTTGATTAAAAAAGCAACGTTATCTAGTTATTGTTAATTTTCTTATAATTTACAATTTATCCATTACGCATGTAAATTTAAATATCTTAAAATTTTAACTATTTAACTCTTAAATAGATTATCAACATCTGTGCATGTCAAATTTTACAAAATTATAATTTACAAATATTCTTACTTCTAAATTGATTATTTTATTTATTTAATTTAACCATCTAATGCATGTAATATTAAAATTTAAAATCTTGTAAATTCACTTATATATATATATAATAACTCATTCTTCAAATAAATTAATTAATGTATTATATTTATTTATCCTACAATTGGCCTCTCTCTCTATATATACACGCATGCAATTTATATTTTAAATCTTAAATATCAAATATATATTTTATCTCTCTTGCATGTCGAATTTTATAAATTTGTAATTTACAAATCTTGAATTTGATTTTATATTTTTGTATAACTTAACCTTAAAATAGATTATTTACTACAATAAATCTCTCTAACTTAGTATTTAATTTAAAATTTTATAAATAAAATATTATACTTCAAATATTCTCTCTCAAATAATTAATTATTTTATTTTAATTAATCTCTTTATCTATTTATTTTAACTTTTGAATAATGATATTTTAATTATTCAATTAATTTCTAACATTAATTTATTTATTACATATATGTTTGATTATCGAATTATATTGTAATTACTTAATTCTTCAATCAATTTATTTTAAATTCCCAAATTTTAATTTACTATTTGTTATCTAATTGGTATTTTTGCATAGGGTTCCATTCTTGAGGTCACTGTCGGCAAGCTAGAAAACTCCTCCTCGGTCATATGTCCGCCTTCGATGGTTAACCTGCAACTACCTCATGCTCGGCAAAAAGTCGTCAGTTCTCGATAAAATGCATTATGTACATCATCACATTAAAATTAAATCATCATTAAAAATGACATTTAACATCATAAATAGCATTAATCATCATCATAAAAACAACTAGTCATCATCAATATTATTAACAACATAATATCATCTAACATCATTAATCACATTAATAACTTAATCAATGTCATTACACACATTTATTAGCATAGTAATGTCAAATATTAATGTCTGGTAAGTAAACATAATCTTAAACTCACGTGTCTAAAATGGGTCGTGACATCCCTCCCCACTAGGAAGAGACATCGTCTCGATGTCATAATACACAAAAAAATGCATCTCTCTAGTAAAGTCACAATGTGCAACCAATAATCATCTCTACACTAATGGTTTAAGACAAATATGCAGAATGAATGTTATTAACAAAGAACGAGTAGCATATATCACTCTTAAACCTACATCATCCTTCATCCAATTTGATTTCATTAATCAATTTATACTTATTCATATTTGCTATCTATAGGAGGTTATGAAATAAATCACAAAATGTTATGGCTATAATTTCCTACTTACCAAAAACATTGCTTAAGAGCTACTTATTAATAAGGAAAATAAAACAAGTTGCAATCAAAATTTGTGTACATGGAGTAATTTGTTTAATGATTTCATCCTTCTGGCTATCTTAGGTGACCTAGGCATCCTACCCATCTCATCACCATTTAATCTCCATGTGACCTATCCCGTCACATTATCATATCTTTATTAAATTTCTGATTTATCTCAAAAATATCATTACACAAAACAAGGATGTTCACCTACTTTGTTCTATGTCATTCATGTAGGCAATCATATCTCTACTTTTAATATTATAATGTCACCACATGCTTTCAATATTCACAACATCTCACAAGCCATACTATATCAAGTCTTCTTATAAGGCTTAATTTCAATCCTCTCATTTAAAAAATAAAAATAAAGTGCAGCTATGTACTCACTTATCGTGCAAATATCCTCCCATTTCATTACACAAGAAGTCATATGAGGGAAAACTCTACCATATCTACATATGATCTTCTTAAATGCAAAAAGCATAATATTAATTATAATGCTTCACATAACAAGTTCAAGCAAGTATAGTTATCAAGTAATGTCTGCGACTCCCGCTCCCACTATTCCCACCCAAGCTATTTCAAACTGCCATGCGTCTACGACTCCCGCGATTCCTGCCCAGGCTTGTCCAAACAACCCTCGCTCCCCTGTCAATGCGAATGGTGCATCTGTTGGGGTTGTTGCTACTATCGGTAGCGGTGGGGGTTACTCTGCGTCATTTACCGTTGCCTCCCCTCTTCTTTCTGCAAAACGTTTTGTGCGTAATGCTCCCCTGGTGGTGGGTTCTGCTGGCTCCCCCACGGTTGGTGTCCCAGATCCGGTTTTGGACTTGGACGCCCTTGTTGCTGCTGTTGATGCTCATGTTAATGGAGACTCTCCTCTTACTGGTGAGGCTCCTGATGACCCTCCTGCGGCTGCTAATGCTCTGCCCAAACCTTCTTTTGCTGGGAACCGTAGCTTTGCTCGTGTGGCCAGATTTGTTGCCCATCCTTCCAAGGGGATTCATGCTCTTCCTTGTGCCAAGACTTCTCATGTTGTGACCAATGGCCATGAGGTTGTGGAGAATATCGATTTCTACCAACACAGTGCTTTGGTCTGCAGATTTGTTGGGTTTTGGCCTTCCCTTCCAGACCTTCATCATTGGGTGAGTGGTTCTTGGAAGCCTTTAATTGCTTATGGTATTGAGCTTTTCCCGTGTGCTAAAGGTTTTTTCATTGCTTCCTTTACCTCTACTCTTGACCGTGATTTGGTTCTGGGAAAGTTGTGGTCTTGAGGGGATCACTCTCTCTCCATCAAGCCCTGGTCTCCTTCCTTCAACCCCCTTATTGAATCTCTATCTATTCGTCTGGTTTGGGTTCGCCTCCCCAATCTCCCCCTCCATTTCTAGGAGCCTTTTTACTTTGAGGCTATCGGTAACTCCATTGGCAGTTTCCTGAAGGTTGACGATGCCACGACCTCCATGGGTCACTCTACCTTTGCTCGTATATTGATTGATATTGACATATCTCTAGCCCTCCCCGGGGATGTGATGGTTATGGTTGGGGATAAGCCTTGGGCTCAACCGCTGGATTATGAGGGCCTCCCCTTTCGCTGTCGATGATGCTTCTCAACGGGACACTTAGCTTCAGCCTGCTCTCTCTCTCGCCGCAAAGGCATTGCTACTTGGTGGAAGGACACTACTGAAGATCACTTGACAATCAATGCTTCTGACTCTATCTCGGTTGAATCCTCTCGAGATGAGGTTCCCCTCACTGCTGATGATGCCTTTGCTGAGGTTACTACGGTTGTAGACTCTTCCGCCCCCTTGGCTCCTTCACTTGTTGCTCCTGATCCTCAGCTTCGCTCTTCTCCTAGCAATTTTGTTCTTCTTCAGCAGCAATTTGTTGGGTCTCTGCAACTTCAGGCTACTGGTGTATTGTTGTAGTAGTCTGGCAGTGTATCTGCGGGGTTTGCCCCGCCTGATTTGTCTTTGAATATTCCTAATGATAGTGTTGCTTGGATGGTTGTTTGTCGCAAGCAGAAAGGAAAATCTAACCCCCTTCCCCAGCCCCCCCTTTGTCAAGGTGTGGATTCTCCCCACTCTTGATTTGGGTTGGTTTGTTGATGGTTTGATAGTGGGTTTGTTTGCCCTATCTAACTTTGTTTGTTGGGGGTTTTCACCCTTGCTTGGTCCGTTTTTTTCTATTAGTCGTTTAGCTTTGTAAAGGGTCAGCGCTCATGTTATCGTTGCTTTATTTATCAAAAACAAGTTCAAGCAAGTAGGTCATGATGCACGAGTCTTAATTACTTTTACTTAAAGAGAACGTTTTTCTTCAACATATCACTATAACGTATACACTCTTACGAGTGCAACATAACGAATGCACTAGGCCAAAATACCTTATGATAACCTTGATTTTTGAATAGGAGAAATAGTCTTTCCATAAAATAATAATTTTTACATGGAGCAAAACAATTTAACAACGTAAATTAATCTTATAAAGATACCTTATGTATCTTTTACACATTTACTACTTCCAATTCACAATATTTCAATGATGTACCTCACATACCTAACAATTAGAGCAATATTTATTAATTCAGTCTACTAATGCACAAGATCCATCTTGGATTTATTTCCCCCTTTAGTCCAACCCTTATGCTTTATAATTATAATATTCCATAGAAAATATTCATATACAAGTCCACTCAAGGTTTATCATCCCTTATACTAACCAAGGTTCATTACACATTCATGTTTGGCATGTTAGACTTGAATTGCATGAATGTTAAATTTCTCTTATTATTTGCATGTCAGTTATCATAAACTTCATTAATGGCTATTTTAAGTTAACTACACTTGTGAGTTACTATGGTGGTTTAATTAGGATTAGGACAAGCGGGTCCTTACATTTTGGTATCAGAGCCTAGGATCATACACTGGGTACTCTGGTTTCTTATGGACCCATTATGTTATTTTATGTAGATTCTATTGATCGTGGTTGCATGCTAGATTTGGGAGTAGTGTTTACATGTTTATATTATAAATATAATTTTTTTTCAATGTTTCTACATATATAAACCATTTACTTGAAAATAAAATAAAATAAAATGCATGTGTTTAAAAAAAAAAACATACTCTTGCCACTATACCAAAGGTTAATTTCAAAAACAATATTCAAGAATATAACTAAACCATACTGGTAAAAATCAGAAAACTACATATGGCAAATCAAGCATACATTTTCCAGTATAAAAATTAAAATCATAAACTGATAAAATAAAAATGGCTTCCCTATTAATGTACGAAAAAATTACCAAAATTAGAGGAGGAAAGATAATTGTCTTGTTCTTCAAACACATAGTCAGGTTAAAACTGTAAATTAATGTCAGAGATCAAAATCAATTTATGATATGGCAACATAGATAGGAAATAAAAGATTAGTATAAACAGTAACAAGAATTTCAAATGAAATCATGTCAATGAAAAGAAAACCTGGGTGTGAGGAGAATAAGAGAGAGATGAAAGCTCCAAAATCGCAAAAGAAAGATAATCAGACTTCCAAACAAAAATTCTGTTTTGATGATGATGATGCAAAATACAAGAATCATTTCTTATTTATAAATTTTGAGGCTAAGTTTGGATATCATGCATAAATTAATAATAATTTAATAATAAGTGCTAAATATAGATCTTAACTATTTGCATGATTTACGAGTCTATTAATTTAAATCTAGAAGACTAATTGCATGGCTTATGCTCAATTTAGTTTTAAGACAATTAATGTTTATATTTTTAATAAATATACTTATATTTATTCCATTATTATTTATTTGCATGTTGTCATATATCTAGTTATTGTTAATTTTCTTATAATTTAGAATTTATCCATTATGCATGTAAATTTAAATATCTTAAAATTTTAACGATTTAACTCTTAAATAGATTATCAACATCTGTGCATGTCAAATTTTACAAAATTATAATTTACAAATATTCTTACTTTTAAATTGATTATTTTATTTATTTAATTTAACCCTCTAATGCATGCAATATTAGAATTTAAAATCTTGAAAATTGACTTATATATATTCAATAACTCAATCTTCAAATAAATAAATTAATATATTTTATTTATTTATACTACAATTGGCCTCTCTACATATACACACGCATGCAATTTATATTTTAAATCTTAAATATCAAATATATATTTTATCTCTCTTGCATGTCGAATTTTAGAAATTTTAGAAATTTGTAATTTACAAATCTTGAATTTGATTTTATATTTTTTCATAACTTAACCTTAAAATAGATTATTTATTTATTTACTACAATAAATCTCTCTAACTTAGTATTTAATTTAAAATTTTATAAATAAAATATTATACTTCAAATATTCTCTATCAAATAATTAATGATTTTATTTTAATTAATCTCTTTATCTATTTATTTTTACTTTTGAATAATGATATTTTAATTATTCAATTAATTCTAACATTAATTTATTTATTATGTATATATTTAATTATCAAATTATATTGTAATTACTTAATTCTTCAATCAATTTATTTTAAATTTACTATTTGTTATCTAATTGGTGTTTTTGCATAGGGTTCCATTCCTAAGGTCACTACCAACAAGCTAGAAAACTCCTCCTCAGTCATATGTCCGCCTTCAACGGTTAACCTGCAACCACCTCATGCTCGGCAAAAAGTCGTTAGTTCTTGATAAAATGCATTATATACATCGTCACATTAAAATTAAATCATCAACAATATTAAGAATCATCATAAAAAATGACATTTATTATCATAAATAGCATTAATCATCAACATAAAAACAACTAGTCATCATTAATATTATTAACAACATAATATCATCTAACATCATTAATCACATTAATAACTTAATCAGTGCCATTACGCACATTTATTAGCATAGTAATGTCAAATATCAATGTCTGGTAAGTAAAAATAATCTAAAACTCCTATGTCTAAAACGGGTAATGACATTGAATCTTTCTATCAAAATGCTTTATACAACCCAGAGTAAGAAAAACAAAACAAAAATCTTGTGTCTTGAACTCGTATAATTTATTTAATTTAATGATATCATAGTGTATATATGGTAACCATAAATTCATTTCTTATAGTGTCAATGTGAGTTCTATTTCTCACAACATCAATGATGAAGAGGGTGAGGAAGACTATATATGGGGGTTGAATTTGAGACTTCTAGTATAGCTAAGGGGGTGGAGAGTCGTAGGGAGAGGAAACTAGTTCTATTGGCAGTATATCTTTCCAAGTTATTAAAGACTTTCCAATGGCCCCCTTCAATATTAAAACCCCTTTAAGGCAATTTGCAACCAAAACATGAGCAAAACCTAGGCAAGAGGGAGAACTATGTTGTGGAGAAGTCATTTCTATCAACTTCAATTTCAAGAGAACATTACTAGAGTTAGTACACACCTCTTTCATTTCCCAAGCAAAGGTGTAGGAGTATGTAAGGCATTGCCACTTGAAAAAAAGGTTGAAATAAACAAATTGTGGGGTTGTGGTGATTACTAAATACTTGTACCTCCAACTCTTCCATTGAGGACTCCTACTCCTACCAATGCTAGGAGTACTTAAGATCCATGAATTTCAATTTATTCGACTTCTATTTTTCCATCTAGTTCAAAGGCAATTGAACATGAGAGAAAACATAAGACTATTAGTGTTGTTCTAAACACAATGGCATAATTATTCAATGTGCAAAATAGAGATGAGACAATTGATGTCATTGACAAATTCTTCTTTGTGAATGGAATTCCATTTAGTGTGATTCACTCTTATTACGAGGAGGTTTTGGTAAAAAAATAATAAAGACCATCATATTCTAATGGAGAATATAAAAGCTACCTAGGTCACTAGCGATTGAGCATAATCATAGATTGAGGTAGATATTAAACACACCCCAATATTGAGAAGGGTGGGGTGAGGGAGGGCAATGAGGGTGTGAATCAGTCTTGATCAGTCACTTAAACTTTATACCTCAAATCAACATCAACTTATTCTTAATCTTATTAGTAGCAATGAGATATAAATAATGAACACCATGCACAAGAGCACACTAGATTTACGTGGAAAACCCAAGGAGGAAAAAACCACGGTGAGAGTTAACTGTAATGCCCCGCCAAGAAACCCCAAAGGATACAACTACAAACATTCGAAAAGAGAGTAAAATATATTTTTTTTAACAATTCCGAATGCATAACGTAAACGATAAACATTGCAATAGAAGTTGCACAAGCAGAAGACTTAACTCAAACTCCTAAAGGGTTTCCCAACGTGGATTACTTAATTAAAATAATCTTTACTTAAGACCAATTAATCTACTTAAGAAGTATATATATCCATTATGAACTTAATTACACTAAACAATGATTGTTTCATACTTTGCATGAGACAACACTAGCATTTCTATGCTTCATTTATGATAAAACATTCAATTACATTCTACGACTGATGGTGGTGGTGCTGCTGCAGATTCTGCGATAGTGGATGCAAACTGTGTTGTTAGTGGGGTTGCTAAGAGTTTGTATGCAGATCGATTGGGTAAGGAGACTCAACCGTTCCCTGTTTTTCGATCCATTGTTGTTAACTTGGATTATGAAATGATTAATGAAATAGATCAAGTGGTCGTTGATCTATCTTCTCATGCGATTATCTGTCGATTTAAAGGCTTTTGGCCTAGTCTTCCAGGGCTTCATGATTGGGTCTCTAATCATCGGGAGCCCCTTATTTCAGACTCGGTGTAGATTTTCCCTCTAGCCAAGGGTTTCTTTGTTGCTAAGTTTGAAAAAGAAGCTGACAAAAAGATTATTCTTTGTGATCATTGTTTTATTTGGGAGAATTGTTACCCTTTGATGATTAAACCATGGCATGAGGATTTTGTTCCTTTGTCTGAATCCTTCTATAAGATGCCAATCTGGGTTAGACTCCCTAACCTACCTCTTCACTTTTGGGTGGATCCACTTTTTGAGGTTGTGGGGGATGCTTCGGGAGATTTTCTGATGGTAGATGTTGAGTCTTCTGATATCCTTCATTCTACCTACGCTTGTATCTTAGTGGACATTGATACTTCTAAGGGGTTGCCTGAGGAGATTAAACTATCGACTCTAAAGGGTTTATGGATCCAACCTCTAGATTATGAAGGCATTCCCTTCAGATGCAAAAGGTGCTTCAAGACAGGTCATGTAGCAGCTAAATGTGATTTACACAAAGTTAAAGCTAAGAAGCCTCCGTCTTGGTGGATTGGGGCTTCCTCCCACCATTACACGGTGTTAAAGGGCTCTTATCAGATGGGTTCAAGGCCTAATGTTTCTCTTGAATGTTGTTGAAGATGCTCCTCCTGCCACTAATGCAGATGGTGAGATGGTTCGTTCGGAGCCAATTGGCGGTTCGGAGTTGTCAAATGTTGCTGGATCTGCCCCTGTCGTTGGTTTTGACAGGTTTGAGGGTGTTGTTCATGTGTCTAGGGAGGTTGCTGGAGCAGTCCCTGTGCCTATTATTGTTTCCAGGGGTGTTTCTGACCCAAGTCCTGCTATGCCTGTTGGAGCTTCGTTGCCTACTGGCTATCCCTCAGCTGTTGATCTTCCTGCGTTAAATCCGTTGCAGTGGCAAGATGAGGCTACTAAAGTTGAAGATGGTTGAATAACGATTAAAGGTAAATGGTCTAAGAGGTCCTCACCTTCTTTTGACATGACCCTTCGATCCCACATGAAGGGTCTCAAAGGGAAATCCTAAGTGAGGGGGTTGTCTTAACCCTTGTGGGCAATTGTGCTCTGTTTGTTTTGGGTTGCCTGTAGTTTCTTGGGAAGCTTGTCTCTTTGGGGTTTCTACCCTTTCTTTATTTGGTAGGCCTGCTAGTTTTCTTTGTCTATTTTTTTCACAGCTTCGTTTTGCTTTTGTTGGAAGCTGTAGAGTCAGTCGTGCTAGTTTTTTGGCCATGGTTTTCATTGTTAATATCTTTGCGCAACCTGCTTTGTTGGGTTCTAGATCCTGGTAAAATCTATTGAGTTTCAGGTTCCTTCAAAACCTATTGTATGGGGTTTTTGGTCCCCTTAAAACTTGTTTTTCCTTATTCAAAAACATTCAATTACATTTCAACAATGATTTTAATTAAAGGTATAATTCCTATCATCTAAATATCATCATAATACATTGCTTTTACATTGCAAGGATAACATAATATTACAACTCCACTTAAACATCAAGTCTCATAAAAATACATAAAGGTTACATCAAATTACGATTGTCGTGAAGGCATACATATAAACATATGATATAACCAACCACATAAGGTCCAAGAGATACAAATATGATCCAAGAAGAACAAAGAGGATCCAACTGGTACAATGGAATGGAATGAATCCAACAGAAACATCTGAAGCATCTGTGAAGCTAATCCCTCGCGAGAAAGCAAAAACAAAATACCCAATAGAAAGTGGCACTACCACCCAATCATGTGGCCCAAAAAGGAACCACCCCTCCATGCTAGGAGATAGTAATAAGGCCTTCAAGCATACTACAACAAAGCATCACATGGTCTAACATGTACATTGGGTACTCACATAAGGCATAAACATACAAATATGACTCCCACAAGAGTGCTCCAATTAAAACCAACACAAGACTACACACTAGTGAATATAAGGGAAAAGTGTCATTGCATAGCTGGTATGGGTTATCCTGGCAGGCCTCCATAGGCCCCGACCCCCATCCATGACTCATGCAGACCCAACAAACCTTTCGTGAAGACAAGGTAGTTGGTTTGCCATTCCAAGCCTTCCCACTACATCTTGAGTCTGTACAAGCACTCAACCATGAGCAAGGCACAATTAATCTTGATTAATTTTTTAAAATCCAATCCCGGTTTATTAATTAAGTTATCACTTATTACTCAAACTTCCAAGGGGTTATCCTGGCAGCCACTTTGGGCCCCGACCCCCACTTAGAAGCCACTCTTCCTTATGACACTACACAACCTCCAAAGAACTTCAAGGAAAAATGCAAAATCCAACCGACACAGGGAGTTCAAAACAAAACTGAAGAACAACTTGGTCATACAAACCTTCTACCAAGGTTAAACCAACTGGAGGTGTGAAACAAACAACTGGTCTATTCACAAGACAAGACCACAACCAGAGTAAAGCAAGTACAGCTAAAATCAAAACTTAACCAAATCAACTTGCACGAGAGACTCGCATTCAACAACATACCAACATAACATGAGAATGACTCTTTCAAATCAACACCAAAATCCACCGATCAGAGTAAGCACCCAAAAGGATCACTTGCACTCTAAACATATCCATATTAAAGAATCATAACGATCATTTAAAATATAATTAAAATCTATTGTTATCTAATTTTAGCTCTTCCAATAAATTGATTCCATCATGATAAGAAATTTTACAACAGGGAAGCACAATAAAAAGGACAAAAATAACATATTCTCAAAGAGATTTGCACAATGCCTTAATTAAAAATTCATACCCACACACATGAAAATTTGCCTTAATTAGAATTGAACCATTAAGTTCCCAACCCAAAAATAACTAAATCATGTTTCATTTGCAATAAAAACACCCAGCAATCTTTAACAAAATAAAAGTGATCACAGTTTAAACAGGCCATTATTTAATCCAAATATAGTCCTTTTCAATTGAAGCCATATTGGCTAAATTAATCCATGATTGCTAAAAGAACTTTATTTTCCAAGTTATTATATTAATATCCAGTCAATTTATAACATTTAATATATTAATATCCAGTAAAGTTATATTTGGCTGCCTAGAAAAATTATTTTTTTTATAGCATATGGAAAATGGACTGCAAATAATATACGACGCCTCACAATTTCCTCACAGTGTGGAGGAAAGGGGGCTTCCACGACTATGGAAAGCTCCCCCAATGGAGTGGGGTGAGGAGCTTCCACAGTCGTGGAAAGCTCCCCCCGGCCCCCCCACGGCTATGGGAAGGGAACACCCACAGTATGGGGTGTCTCCCCCATGGCTATGGGAAGAGAGTCCCCACACTGTGGGTCAAGTCTCCCCACAGTCGTGGGGTTGGCTCCACACCCCCCCCACGATTTCTATTTTTTTTAAAATTTAATTTAAAAAAAAACAAGTTTTCTCTATGAACTTAGCAAAGATATTAACAAATTAGACAAAGCGTTGTATTTAAACAACAAATCCTCGAACTCATTTTGATAAATCCTTTGTTCCAGCAGGTTAAAAAACCACAACAACAATTTCCTAAGATTAAATTGTCTTCCTGGAGATCATTAAAATTTAAAATCTTATTTTCTATCTGGCCTTTCAAACCAATTTTTTTTTTTTAAACAAACTCATAACACAAGTTGGATTCAACAACAAACCCCCATTTCCCCTGCTCCCAAAATTGGCAAAACTAAAACCCCCATTTCCAAATTCACAAAACACAAAATAAAAGACAGGAAAGAACAATATATGAAATGATAACCAGATTTCTCCATCCATTCTTTCTTCCCAAATAAAAAGGGAAAGTAGAAAAATAGCTGACAAGGAAATAAATAAACAATGGTATTTAAAATTCCAACCTTCCATTGCTTTCTTGGAAGAAAAGTTTGAGAAGAGCACCCAATCCTCCCCAATACACTAGAGCTTCCAGCAAAACCCCCATAACCATAGATACGAAGAATTTCTCCAAAATGAGAAAAGAATCCCTCTTTTTAAAAAAATTTCCAATTATAAAGGAATTTCACCAAAAAAATCTTTTTTAGGGCACAAATTCACCTAAAAAAAATAAAATGAAAATCTAATTTTATTTAAAACATTTACATGACTTATATTCAAAAATTCTATTGTCTTTTTAAAACACCAAGAGCTATTAAATAATTCAATTACTAAAAAGTAAAAATTAACTTTTTTTTTTTTAAACTAACACTCAAGACATGATGTAAATTCCACTGGTAAATCAACAATCTCCTTAACCAAACAATTAAGAATAATTGATTGTCTAATTAACCACAAAAGTGCTTTTAATAATTTATTCTTAATTTAATTTAATAAACACGACACACATTAATTATTAATAACCATAAGGTATTAATAATTAATTTCTCATTAAATAGCATAAGAAGAGAATAATTAAGTTCACAAAACGCATAACATGCAAAACTCAACTTAAACAAAATAAGGACATGATCCACATACCAACATCGGAAAGGTGGCCTACTTGGTGATCCAACAAGGTTGACAAAAAACTAACGACGCTCACAAACGAGCAAGGTTAGGGGTGACATTTAGGGCCTTGAAACCATCTCCTCCACTTCCATTAGATTAATTAGGTACGCTTAGACATGTGGAGCCAGGTGGAGTCGATACCTTGTACCTGCAATTCCTGCATCACCGAACCACACATACACATATATACAAACACGGTAAACACGCCGGTGAAGGAGAATCGTGACTTTCTGTGTCTTGCCAAAGTGAGTGATGGGAAATCATCTCCTCGCACCCATACACTTTCCACACATACATGACGTCATATACATTATGTCACTCACACATGAAGTAAATGTGTTAGTCCATCGTTAGTAACACATAAATAAAATTAACATTTTATCATTTAAAAAATACAATGCATAAGCAAAATTAACATCTACTCCTCCATAAGCAATAATGCATAATCATATTCACCAGATCATACTCCAAAGCATAATACCGAGATAAAACATCACAATCATAATGAATCAACCATCCACGTAAGCCACTGAAAAGTCAACCATGGTCAATGAGGTAAAAAAGGGTTTGATTAGGGTAGGGGTATTACATTAACTCACAATATATGAACAAGATTACAATAATTGTTTTAGGCTTATTGTGAAGGAAGCTCACTAGTCCTAGAAAGACTTGCAGGTTGAGGTGGACTACCCCTGGGCAAGATACAAGGGACTTACGAGCTGAGATTCATTGCTTTAGGGCAAGATACAAAGAACTTGCTAGGGAGACTCACCATCTCCGAGAAAGGTACATGAATATATGAATCAAGATGAAACGAGCCTTCAACAACACTGCCTCCAACGACCTCCAGGTATGAAGTTGCCCTTGAATCTATGTCTCAAGCAACCAACTTCAAAACAATCACCACACATTGCCTCAACTTTGCATCACATACTCTACAATTAATATGATCATGTAAGCACATACACATACTCTGATCCATACACTCATGCCACATATTCACACTAATTTGATCTTCTATATATACCATCCTCTTCATCATAAAACATCAATTAGGTCAACTAGAATAGGGCAAGCATAAGTCAAGTTGGACACCATATTCTAATGGAGAATATAAAAGCTACCTAGGTCACTAGTAATTGAGTATAATCATGGTTGGGATACATGTTAAACACACCCCCAAAATGAGAAGGGGTTGGTGAATCAGTCTTGATCAATCACTTAAACTTTATACATCAAATCAAAATCAACTTATTCTTAATCTTATCACCAACAATGAAAGATAAAAATAATGAACATCGTGCATAAGAGAACACCTGATTTACATGGAAAACCCACGAAGGAAAGAACCATGGTGAGAGTTAACTCACAATATATGAATGAGATTACAATAATTGTTGTATGCTTACTGGGAAGAAATCTCACAGCTCCCAAAAGGACTTGCATGTTGAAGCGCACTACCCAAGGGCAAGATACAAGGGATTTACTCGCTGAGACTCATTGCCTCAAGGCAAGATACAAAGAACTTGTTGGGGAGACTCAATATCTCCAAGCAAGGTACATGAATATATGAATCAAGTTCAAATGAGCCTTCGACAACATTGCCTCTAGCAATCTCCAAGTATGAAGTTGCCCTTGAATCTTTGTCTCAAGTGACCAACTCAAAACAATCACCACATGTTGTCTCAAATTTGCATCACATACACTGCAATTGATATGATCATGCAAGCGCATACGCATGCTCTAATCCACACTCATGCTGCATATTCACACTAATATATATATATATATATATATATATATATATATATATATATATATATATATATATATCATCCTCTTCATCATAAAACATCAAATAGGTCAGCTAAAACAAGGGACTTTCAGCCACCAAACACAATTTTGGTAAAAGCAGTCCAATCCAAGAGATAGAGAGGACCTAAAGCATCATATCACATCTTTCTAAGCAGCCCTAATATCACATACACTAACATACATCCTCCAAAGTTAGCAAAAAGGTAATGTGTAGATAAACCATGTACCACATAACCAGTCGACCCAAAACAAATCTTCTAGATGAATAAACCCAATGTGGATTCCCACACGCCAAGGCAGGACCCAAAATGCAACATAACACAACCTCCAATGCAAGTAGAGACACTCAAGGATACACCACAAGAAAAAGAACAAACTCTATCAGCCAAACCACAATAATTGCTTTGAAACACAAACACCAAACACAATCCAACATCAAAGAGATCGTTTAGCATCATGTGGAGCATGTAAGGACGTCCCTTGAACATCCAACAACATTCCAAAATATTTCTCTCTATCACATCAAAAACATATGCAACACAAATAGTTATTGAACACTTCATTCCAAAAGGTAGAAAACCAGTCATGAACAAAACATCATTATCAACTCTTGCAGACCACATCAACACCTGAAACGCGAACTAAGACAAATCACAAATATCACAGACGTGTCCTCCAAGCCGCAACACCAGAAACATCAATGCGATGAAATGCATAGCATTTTCTGAACCAATCTTGATAGACAATCAATCTACCAACAACCTACAATTACCAACCACATCAATTGCAACACCAAAGACTTGAAAATATAGGAGTGCAATGTCCACAGAGCATACACATTATGTTCAAATCCACAACACCATATCATCAAATGTGAAGGAATGCAAATGATTCTTCCAAACTATCTTCAGCATACATTCTTGCATCTACTTGCATCACCAATCTTCCAAAGACCACAATGTCCCAAAAACAAACATTTTCTCACTTGAGAAATAAATCAACATCCTGCACCATACACAAGATCATCACAATCATATCCACTTCATTGTCATGCTTCTAATCTTTATCTCAATGCATTTAATCCTCATCTTAATATTCTTCATCTCAAAGCATCTAATCCTCATCTTAATATTCCTCATCTCAAAGCATCTAATCCTTATCTTAATATGATATTATCATCATGCTTTAATACATCATAATGAGTGTAGATATCAGACACCAAGAAGGTAGGCATCCACAACACAGAGCATCTACAACCAACATCCATTTTTACTCAACACCTAACAATCAACATTTCGAGCATATCATCAATGACCACAAAACTACTACCACCAAAAGTATAAACATCAACATTGTCCACTCACCAACAAATGGTCACACATACTGAGAGACCATACATCTTTATGGCCATTGATTGTTAAGGACATTACAAGGATGATGATTTTCAACTCCAAATTCTTAAGAGATGCATTGAGTAGGTTGGGATAGAGAACGTAGTGCAATTAGTGACTAACGTGTCATATGAGTGCAAAACTACAATTAAATTGATTGAAGCAACCTACAAACATATTTAGTGCACTCCTTATTGTGTGCATACCATGAGTAATGTACTCAAGGGCATGAGTAAAATCAATTGGATCAAAAAGGTTATTAATGATGCTATAGATGTGCATATGTTTATTTGTAACCACCATACTTGCATGCACTCAACAAGACCACCTCGAAGAAGTTTTTGAAACTTAAAGAGACTAGATATGCATCATAATTTATTCTTTGGGAGAGGATGCTTGAGTTATGTGAAGCATTACAACTACTAATTATGACAACAAAGTGGAATTGATGACCTAACTCTAAACTAGAGCAAAGGAGAGTGAAAAAGGTGATGAAGAGTGACACTTTTTGGATTGATGCAAGATAAATTGTTGTCACTATTACTCTAATCTTCAAAGTTTTTAGATATGGAAATAATTGTTCATCTAATTTTAGATAGGCATATGAATGCATTGATGAAATGCTTGGCCAAATGAAGACTATTGTGTGAGAGAAAGACCCCACATTGTAGTTCCACAATGAACATATTTAGCCAGTCATTTATTACCAATGGAAGAAGCTCTAACACTTCCTTACACATGGTTCCCAATATATTGAATCCAAAATGGCATGTGCAAAGGTTGAATTGAAGATGGAGTTCATGGAGACCATTGAAAAGATATGATTCTACATAAGCTATCATGATTCATACTAAGTAGAAAAAAAAATTACTTCTAAAAAATATCAAAAAGCAGCCAAGATAAATAGGAAGATTATGGCACAAGAAAATCTAATTCTATGGTGGACTATGCATGTACCTAACTCTTTGACAACCACACTAATAATCCATCTATTGTCCCAAGTTTCTAATTCTTTTGTTTTTGATAAATAAAGCAGCGATAACATGGACACATTCTTTTGTTACTAAGAGCCATTGATTTGCTTATAGTTTCATCAACTCTTAAGAGGAACCAACTTACATCTAGGAGGGTGGAGAAACTTGTAATTATACATAATGTCATGTTACCATTAACCACAAAACGCTCATGTACAAAAACAATCCAATAGTTCAATGGGATGTAGAGTCAAAAGAGCGATGCAACACAAACAAGGTCAATTGGTATTGGTTTGGAGAAGCTTGAGTTTGAGTTGGCCAATTGTATTTGAATTTTGAATTTTCAATGTAATATAGATATAATGATACATAGCATCTTCATTGTTCAATGCAATATGTTGTGTGTTTCAAAGTTGCATTGCTATGCACATTTCGCTCTAACTATTTTTTTAGCTATATATTTGCACTATCATCCCTCTATCCCCAAGACCCTTGGAACAGAAACTTTTTGTAACAAAATGCTTTGTCTTGGGGAAGGAGATTAATGGTTTTGGGTGTGGATAGGACGTAGGAGAATATCAGTTCAGGAGAAAGTTCAAGCACAACTTAATCTCATTTTAGTTTTCTTCCTTTGTATATGTGCATTGGGTAACCATATCGTTTTACCTATAGAGAATTGTTCTCTAATTAGAAAAGTTTAGGCCATCCTGCATAAACCTCCAAAAATGATATCCTTTTTGTTGTAGGGTGTGTTACTTTTTTATTTGGTTCAACAACTAAATTCAAATGGAAGTAAGAGAAAAAAATGTGTCTCATAATGAATAGGCATTTGCTTCCTGGAGATTAAGAACAGTTCTATTTCTATGCCCCGATCAAATAAAAAACAACCAACATTTAAATTTGCCAAAGAACTATGCTTCTTGAACACGCCCAATGTTATGTGTAATTATAACTCCGATGTTCATCTTTATCGTCGGTGGACCACTAAACTACAGAATAGAATATACTCTGCAAGGTACATGTTACATTATTAAACTTTTTGGAGGTGCATGCACTTTGGTAGAAATTCATTTTAGGATTACTAGAACAGAACAACTGTGCATAAAATTAGTATTGCATTCTTTCATTATAAAGAGAGAATAAATTCTGACACAGCCTTTTCAGTTTTACAATTTTGCCTTAGTCCCTTCAGTTGGCACTTGTAAAGCATCATAGTGACCATATCCATGATACAAGACTCTAATAGGATTTTCTTTTCCATATTCCTGACCGTACTCTGCAATTGCTATAAGATCGTCAGAGTTTCTCTCAAACATATAGACAGTTATTGGCATCCTGCACATATAAAAAAGAGAGCCAATTGAAGAGCTGAAAATATCAAAAGTAAAGATCATGACAGGAAAGTTACAATTCACAAGCCACATCATTCTAAAATTTGTGATATAACAATTTGCTAACAGCATATAGCTCAAACAGAAAGCCACATCCTAATCCCCTAAAATCCTGAACTAAAGAAAAACTACATCAAGCTACAAACTAAACAAAAAGGCTTACTGGAGGACATGTGAAGCCATCAGTAGTTCCGGCTCTCCACCCCAAACATATGGCTTTCTCATCTGCTTGACATACGTATCAAAATTCCCCTCCAAGAACCTAGGAGATTAAAAAGGAAATTTATGTGCCAAGTGTTAGCGTGTTGAACATAAATGGTGAAAAAGTAACCCACATAATAGATATTATAAAATATTCCAGTATGGAGCATGACATGTTCCAGAGTTAATCACAAATTGCAAAAATCAAGTGTCATAAGCGATAAAACGATATGTTGGACTTGGACTTGCCCATCAAAAAACTTAAGTTTAATCATTTACAACAGGTCAGTGATGTGTACAATTAATCAGGTTATGGAAAGAACCATGTAGGCAAGTTAAACAACTGAAATAAATGAAGAAGCTATAAATTTACAAGCTACCATTAATGTGAACTTTGATGGCTTGGAGTGCAACAGATGGTGATACACAACTCCAGTGACATAATTATATCACCTGACTTTATCTAATACAGGACTTATATGTGATGAAAATCATATGAGAGCCATTTACATAAGATGTTTGCCAACTTGGAATTACTAATAAACACTTCCAAAATAGATGGGAAAGGCAAGCCGCTGAAGCAATTCTGGAATCACTAAACCAATGCATAAGCAACTATAGAAAAGTTAATGCCTAAATAAACTTCCCAATCCTGATACCTTCAGGTGAAGTAAAATGTAATTCATCCCAACAAAAAAGTTTAAAATGTAATTTATCCCAACAAAAAAGTTCATGAACAATTCTATTCACGGTTAAAAAATTAAGGCACCGAGTTATCTATATCAAAACCACCATATTCATCAGAGTTTTTGTTATGGTTGCTATAGAGTAATATTGGCAAGGTACTTTTTTAAGCTCAGAATATGGCCAGGATTTATTCTTCCTTGCAGGTTTTGTTGCTTGTAAGTTATGATAAATATATGCATACTGTTCAATCCAGGAAACACTATCCACAGTTTCATTAAAAAATGTTAAGAAAGTCCACTAGCAAAGGCAGAAAGACCTGACGAAGTTGACACCCTGGGATGGGGTCCTCAACCACTCCTACAATTCTCTACTTCATGAAGATACGGATGAATATGATTCATTAGCTGTAAAAGCCACCCAAAATCACCCACAATAGTTGCTTCAAAAAATTGTAATTGCAAGAGACTATTCAAGGTCTACTAATCTATATCAATCCTGACCAGATTTCCATTAAAAATTATAAAAATGGCACGATGCACTTGTCTGCAGATTTATTACTTTATAAAAACTACTAAAAAGAACTCTGCAACAAAAACGTGCTGTGGAGCAAATATCAAGCATACAAATCATTCAGGACGTTGTATTAAACTTTAAGTCCTGTATGGTGTTTGATCCCATGTCTTGCACCTCTGTAATCCCCAATTGGGTCACATATTCTCTGGCTACAAGGTTTTGTGATCATAGATTTTCAAACCAATTGGAGATTCTATTCATAAAGTCATATCAGCCCAAAAGTTACAACTTACATCGACAAAGCAACTCAGAATCATATGGAAAGAATTCCAGCAAGCTAGACTTTAAAAATCCCTGCCTGAGAAAATTTCATTTTTATTTTCTGGAATAAACAGTTAGATTCAAATGTCAGGCATGCTATGAGTGCAGTTATTTGGTCATTGTTTCACTGAAGTAAGACCTGAACATGAAGCTCCAGACCACCTAAAAGACAGTTGTGAAGTTCCATTTCAAATATCAGAACCTCATACCATTAAAAGAGGCTTCGATTTCTAGAAAAATAAGGATGTAGAAAACCTGGATTCAGTAACGCAGTTCACCAGCAGCAAATAGATTCTACTCTTCAGAAAATCTCAACAATATAATATAGAATCTGCTCACGACCCTATTATATTTTGAAGTTCTTATCGGTGTCTACAGAAAATTGCTGATATAATCATATATGTAAACAACTACCTCAAATTCTGAAAGAGATTATGACAGGAATTTCGAAGGGACTTCTGATAAGAATTTCTCTGGGCACATGAAATTATTGTCGAAACAGGCATTTGACAGTAAAATAATAAAAAGAAAACTGTAAAATGGAACACCTACAAATATAGTGGCAAGAAAGTTATAAAAAATCAGGAACAAATTCTTAGGAATAAATTAATTATTTTGGCAAAGCAAATGGAAATGGATTGTAAGTAGACATTTACAAGAACCATTCACAATCCTCAATTATGACTCTCATCTCATAGAACATTAGCTCAATATCAAAGAATAGGGCAATAAATAAGAATTTCCTCTTCAAACTAGCAAAAGTATGTCATGAGAAACAAAACAGCCAGTAGCAGACATAAAGAATCCCAGTCAGTCTATAACTAGGTTTTGGAAATCTGTAATTCAAGATGATACAGGGCTATCAGATTAACTTTACAAGTACTGCAAAAAAAATTGATTGCTGAAAATTAAATTTGAAGAAACAGACTGATGGGTGAATTTTCTTCATTGTTCTCACTTTTCTCTTTTACTCCAGTAATAACATAGCCCCAACTCAGAAACCTTTAAATCTTAAAAGAGCTTCTTGAGATTAAGTTAATAACAAACTATGAACACAACATCCTTAATAGGGACATTAAACTAGGTTGCCTAACTGAGAAAATAAGGACACTTTCTTTCAACAATTCAACAAGAACTCATCAGGTAAAACTTGTCCTTGAGAATGATATGTTAATTGTGTGCCCGAAAGAAATTAAACACCCTTCAACCAATCATGTATTAACTCGATTAACTCGATTTTTGGACAATCAATTAGAATTTGGTCAAAAATCCTTTAATAAGAGTATTCCACCACCATATCATAAGCAAGAAGAATAATATCCTTATACTGAAACATTTTCCTTCAAAATTTGAGAAATGCAATTGATTTGCTCAAAATTCCAATAAAATATAACACAGTGACTGTGATAAGGTAAACCTATCAGTAAAAATTCAATATTGATTAAAATGTTGAAATACTTTAAACCCAAGCTTAAAGCTTCAGAGGAAAATGTTTCTAAAAATATCTTTTAAGCCAAGACAACAGTAGAGTAAAAGCTACACATCTTTCAGGCAAACATCAGAAGTAGCATGACAATTGATAACATCCTTTTAAAAAAAGGCTTGTTAAGGTGGGCTACATTTAATTGCATTAGAAACTTTAATAGAAGCAAAGATTATGTGTACCAGAGTTAGGAAAGGTAAAAATGCTCCCAATTTTCTTTCAGATAGCTACCAGACACACAAAAACTATATGCGCATTAAGCAGGCTAAGAACGTGCAGTTATTATCCTGTGGACTTGAGGAGAAATACAAAAGGACGTATCCCTCTAATTTTAAAATCCATTACAAGAACCTTGAATCGAACAGGAGTTCAAGATGAAATGATTTGGAATATCACTTGTATGGTTCACCTGTTCGTTATTTATTACTTGTTTAACACATCTCTTGGAGAATTCTTCTTCTCATTTCTTGGACTTGCAGGTCCATTCCAAGGAACTAATTCTGGTAAGCGAGTGTTTGATGTAAGGGGGACTGCAAACCCCTCTAAAAACCACCTAAAATCCACTTCAAACACTATTGCAAATCTGATTTGAAATCAGAAAACAAAGACTATATGGACATCAAATTGATGCAACAAAACTAGGGAAATTGTTATTGAAGTCTGCAACATGTTTACAAAATAAAGAGCCAAGATTATTGGCTTTTCAATTCCACATTACAATCTGATATAAATCTGCTCCAAAATCTGCAAATTGAACTTCATAACAGAAGTAATGACCTTCATACTGACATCCTTCCTTCTCCGTTGCCCTTCTCCCCAAAATTGCACCTGTCAAAACTGAATTCTAACTAATCAAAATTCAACTTGTAATTGCCCTCTAAATTTCATTTCATTTGGAATCCCAGAAGGGGTACATCCAACTAAGATTCCTGGCAATTTTGTCATTGAACTTGAAATTGGGATCCCCTATTGGTTGCACTTAACCTCTCTTACAACAGGCTTAAATTAGGCCTTTTGTTGACCCCAGAATAGCAAACCCAGAACCTCCACCTTGGGCGCCAACTTTTGACATTTACCAACTTGTCAGATAGCATTAAATGTGTGTCATAGCCTGTAAGTGGCCCACTCCTAGATACAATGCCCAAGTTGGGTAACTGACAATTTACTAAGTAAAAGTGGCTGTATTTACATGAAACTTTACCAAATGACAATTACAACTTGCCAAATTATTTAAATAAAATAACTCGCTTATTAAAAATATTATTCAACCTTATTCCACCCAAAATACTAAAAACCAAACCCAAGAAAATCAAAAATCAAAATACTCTCTTTTTGGTTGATGCCAATTACCATTAACTGTGGATGCTCTTGCATCAGTGTTCTTTCTACATTGCTGTAAACGTACAAGCCATTATTTTTATGCAGTAGTTTTTTTGAAATGCATAAGTATATTTTACTACTTCCTATTTACATAGCAAGCACAATACAAAAGGAAGCTCTTAAGTCATATATTTATGAACATAAGGTTTTTTAATCAATGAGTAAAAAGGTTCCGGTAAAACTGTTAGTTTATTGTCATCAACATTTTGGATCATACATCATGATCCACCATCAAGATAAAAAATGAACTCACTTTTTATCTTGATGGATCATACAGTTTTTATTCTAATAATGGATCACGAAGTGTGTTCCAAAACATTCATGAGTATAAATTCACAGTTTCTCTCAAAGTGTTTTACTCAAGCCATACAATAATGTGCTATCGTTACCTAATAAGGACAAGGCAGTTCCTCAAAGGTACCCAAAGTAATTGATAGTCAAATGGTTGCCCCAGATAATGATAAATCAAATTCAATTTTACTGGAGCCATAAAGAGCAACCTGATACAGCCGGTGACGGTGCAATTTTCTGAGATGCTCAAATAAAGCTCTCCTAGTGCTCTATAAAGATTTCGAATTTTTTGTCCATAATAATATTGGCTGAACCTAAGGGTTTGCCAAATGGTTGTCAAATTGCCAAAGATAATGATTGGAGCAATATTGCAGATGACAAGGATTAAAAAGGTCGTAATTTTCTAGAATGGTTGCAGATATCAATAATGGTTTTGTGAGGAATAAAATTATTTCTCACAAAACCATTTTAGTATTATTCCTAGATATTATTCCTAGTATTATTTCTAGTATAATACAGATACTAGAATGGTTTTGTGAGGAATGGCTGCAGATATTATTCCTCACAAAACCATTATAGATAATGCATTATTGTTGCAGATGATAGTAGAATGGTTTTGTGAGGAATAATTTTCTTACAAATACTCCTCAAATTAAGGAAACAGAAGTAAATACAGAATGAAGTATCATACTATCAAATGTATGTACAATTCTGTATTTACAAACAATTTTCAATCATCTAACCTAAATTCAATCAGTGTTAACATAATCTTCTTCCTGATATTGAATTGATAATTCAACCAGATTTATAATCTCACATTTACTTATTCATTCAAATTACTATATATATATATATATATATATTCTCAGATAGTATCACTATATGTTTTACTGCAGAATAGTTCTTTATAAAGTATTATTTAACTAATCAACCCTTGTATGTATATATATATATATATATATATATATATATCAAATTATATGCCATCACTGTCATTTACTAAAACACTAATCATTATTCTACCTAATAGCTGTAGTAGCATACAGATCTGACAAGCGTCAGATCTGGTCTGCCACTATATGTGGAGTTAAGTATGAGTGCCTTACGAATCATAGACTGTATTAGTATTATCCTTAAATATTACTATTAAATCCTCCATAACAAATATTATATATCAAGCACATCCCACGCATACCACCAAGAACAAAGATGCTACTGCCTGTAACTTAATAACAGTTCTGATCTAATCCAACCCATGGTCTTTATATATCTCCGTATATCCTACCCCAAAACTCTTCTTCTATTTCAGATTTCTGTATATTTTTTATGTATATGCTGTTCTATTTCCAGCATTAATCACACATATTATTCTCATGATAGATTTATTTTTTATATATTCCTTACTCCCCCCCAATCAATTACAATTCACAACCTTTATATATACCTATATTTCATTATAAAGACATGCCTCTTCATTGAAGAGTTTTCCAAAGATAAGTCACATCTTATCAAAATAAGTTGACTTTTTAGTAATCGCATCTTTTACTTATACTTTGATTGGTTAATTAACAAATCATAATCTCATTTTCTTAATGATCCTGCTAATCATTTGATAATTCTTAAACATATGGATCATTATAATGTAACCGTCTCCAATATAGTTGACCCAATCGACCATCTTGATAATAAGTAACTTTGAATTGTTTTATCTTTGTTCTCAACAATAAGTTTATTAAATCATATAATTAATGAATGCATTTCTCAATCTGATCACTGCTCATAGTTGGGTTGTTCTATTAATATCTTGCTCACCTTGTATATCCTTCGATGCATTATATATTCTTTGGTTCTATGAAGTCGACCGTTGCCTGATATTTGTTCATTGGTAAGCGCTGCTGAGTCAAGTCCTGTTTGCATATTTCTCTATACCAGATCGTGATTATTTATATCACGTTTCTTTTTACATATTCATTGATATTTAATAAATATTAATTAATTAAAAAATAATATTTAATAATTCCAAATAATCTTTTGTTTGATAATTATCATATTAATAATAATTACTTATATATATATATATATATCGATCAAGGAGGGGACATGACAGTCCACCCTTCCCAAAATTGCTTGTCCTCAAGCAATTGACAATTTTCTCAAACTGAGTCATTCCCCAAGAAATATAGACTCGGGGCATACATGAAGCATACACACAATATATGTAAAGTAATGAGACATGAGGCCTGAATACATTTAGCACACATGAAGCATGAGGCATTAAGAGTATGTAAGACATGGATGCCATGAAGTAATACACACGAAGTCATTTATACATGGAAATCTTGAAGCATAGACAAAAGTAATACCTGTAGCAACAATCACAAATACACGTAGGATATGAATCGTACACGTCACATGGAGGTGCACGGCATGTATATGAAACACACAAAGAGTAAACAATCTATGTACAAACCCAATACATTACGCATACACATGAATACATAAGACCTCAGTCATACATACGATTACACATAAGGTGTAAACCCAAAGCATATAAGGCAAGAAGCATCTACATAAAACATGGTGTATACACATGAATATACACAAGGTGTGAAGCATAGTGAATACAATTAAGGCATGCAAACATACAAGTGAAACACATGTAATGCATGAATCATGTAGTGCATAAGCAGGAGTTCACATAAGTTATGAAGCACATGAAGCATGCACATAAATTCTCTTAAGTCATGCAGCATATATGTGAGTGTATGTGGTTATGAGAGAGACACTTATGTAGAACAAGCATATGCTAGATAGGAAGCAATTGCGTGTAAAACATACATGATATCCATACTTAGAGAATGCACATGAGGTCAGCATTCTGAAGACACATCAGTCCTGAAGTAACTATGAAGCATTTGAGAAAGGAATATAAAATGCACATGGAATAACATATTGAAAACATATCAATCATGATGCGAAGCATTTTCTAGACATAAAGCATGTGTTAGGAAGGTGTGTGTGACACAGTCATGCTGAAAATGTGACAATCATGGAGCAATAATTATACATACAATACAAAAATACATGTACACATATAAAACATACAATGGAGCAAGCATATTGAAGACACATAAAACACATATATATCCACAAATTATGAAGTGTATATACATTTAAGAGATACATAAATCAGGTACGTGAATACCCTTAAAGCATGAGGCAATTCACTTAAATACATATCAGTCATGTAGCACAAAACCATAAGTATATATACGAAGTATGAAATAGCACACATGTAAACATGGAGTAATATACATAAGGCATGGAGTATAGATGCAGCATTCATGTAAAATACAAAGTAATATACCAATATATTGAGGCACAAAGCATGCACAGAAGACAAATAAGACCTGAAGCAATACACAAATATATGTAGGGTACAAAGCACATATAAGAAAGGCACTCATGGAGTGGACATGCTGAAGACACGTCAATCATGAAACAACACATAAAGACACAAGGCATTCTTGCTGAGAAACATATTAGACATGAAGAAATCACATGAATACAAGTAGTATATATACAAAGAATACATGAAGCATACATTAGGAAGGTGTATGATGTGATTATGTCGAAAACATGACAACATTAAACAATCCCACAAACATTAATACAAAACATACATATATAACATGGTGCAATCAAGTTGAAGACACATAATAAACACATAATCATAAATCACTTACATAGGCAACAATTATTGTTTACAAGATCATAAAGGTAATTCATTCTATTATAAGAATTTGAAACTAGAATACAATCAGGTTTGCCCAACCGTCCCATATTGAGCCCAAAAGTGGTCACATGCCCTTTTGGCCCCCTATGGCGTGGGTCTTATCCCCTAGCTTATACCTTGTTCCTTAGTGCTAGGTTTGCCCAACCATCCCATATTCAATCAAAAGCAGTCGCAAGCCCTTCTGGCCCCCTACGGTGTGGGTCGTGTCCCCTAGCTCATACTTTATTCCATAGTACTAGGTTTGCCCAACCGTCCCATATTGAACCAAAAGCAGTCACATGCCCTTCTGGCCCCCTATGGCGTGGGTCTTGTCCCCTAGCTCATACTTTATTCCATAGTACTAGGTTTGCCCAACCATCCCATTTTGAACCAAAAGCAATCACATGCCCCCCTGGCCACCTATGGCATGGGTCTTGTCCCCTAGCTCATACTTAATTCCATAGTACTAGGTTTGCCCAATCGTCCCATATTGAACCAAAAGCAGTCACATGCCCTTCTGGCCCCCTATGGCGTGGGTCTTGTCCCCTAGCTCATACTTTGTCCCATAATTACAGTTTCCTTATGCCAGGGAGTCAGTGGTGGCTAAATTCTACCAAACCCAAGCCCAGGAGCAATCACGTGCCCTCCTGGCCAATTGCTTCATTAACATTCAGTAGGTGACTCACTTGGGTGGGCAGCGTCTCCCCACTACAAATCTCTTTTACTTCCCCGGGATAATATTAAGTGCATACTAATAAGTTTATATATATATTATTGGTTATCAATATCAAATATGTATTTTGAAATGTGGTTTCCAATTAAGTGCAGGTTAGAGCATTTATTAGAAATAATATTGGTAGTTGTTTACCTTTCCTTTGGACTCGTGCGTATTCCTTTTCTCCATTATTTTCTTCCTCTTATATGCATTAATTGACTCCCATAGGATGGCAAGAAAATTGCTCTAATACCACTTGTAATGTCCCCTACTAGGTTTAGACCTATTTTAACATTAGTTACTCCATCTCAACATACTTATTACTTAAACTACATTGATTAGGAGACAAAAACCATCTAACCTAAATTCAATCAATGTTAACATAATCTTCTTCCTGATATTGAATTGATAATTCAATCCGATTTATAATCTCACATTTACTTATTCAAATTACTATATATATATATATATATTCTCAGATAGTATCACTATATGTTTTACTACAGAATAGTTCTTTATAAAGTATTATTTAACTGATCAATGTTAATTTTAACACTTTCAGATTAACTAAACTCAGAAAATCAGAATTTGTTTACTGATTAGATTAATTAGATTAGCGATTTATAGTTTCAGATTTAAGCATAGTAAGGAAAGAGAATGAAATAAAGACAAGACACAGTTACCCTGGGAAAACCTCCTAGGAGGAAAAACCCAGCCAAAAAAGATCCTCGGATCTGATTATGGATTATGGATTATGGTTATGCAATCATTACAACACTTATCTCAAGAATTTGTAGAAGCAGATGTTGCTGTCACAGAAAGAATGACAGATTGGTTGGCTGTCACATGTGTGTTGGTTGTTGCTGGCTTGCTGCTCCTTTAACCCAGATTTGCAGACCTTCAAGGAATTCGCACTATCTTCACTAAATTCGCTGACTTCTAATGATGGAATTCACACCTCAACTAGCAGATCCAAATTGCTGATGTAGCAGATATAATTGCTATAGGTGCAGATGTAGTCTTTCTTCCTGAAGTTCGCATTATCCAGACATGTATATTTCGCATGAAGTGAGAACTGAATTGAATGATTTGTGATGTGGGTTTTATGTTTATATATATGTGGAGCAAACCCCTTTAACATGTTGGCTTGCAAAATAGATTAAAACCTTTTAATTATTTAATTTATTTAATTTGCTTAATGTGAAATGTTTAGGATAGGCCCTATCATGATGGCGTGTAGACTTTAGTGTAGCGTGGAGGTGAAGAGTGGAGATATAGGGCCCAACCCTTATGCGTTGGAGAAGGGGCTGGCCCCCTTAGGCGGATTCCAATGTTGCCCAAGGCAATTGGAATCCGCCACCCTAATTACAAACAACACTCCCTCTTAATTAGGGAGGAGAACATAACCATAATCTTCCATCTTGCACACACGCAAAGGATGGATTACATAATCAGAATATTGTAGTCTTCCATTTTGCACACAAGCATATAATGGAACTACATAATATAACCTTCCAGCTCGCACACAAGCATAGACTGGATCCACCTTACATTGCCCACAGAGGGTGGAGAGGATCTTTTCGACCATCTTACATTGCCCGCAGAGGATGGTCAACAATTACACTTCTCCCTGAGAAGATTACAATACCATCTTACATTGCCCGCAGAGGATGGTTAACAATTACACTTCTCCCTGAGAAGATTACAATACCATCTTATATTGCCCGCAGAGGATGGTTAATAATTACACTTCTCCCTAAGAAGATTACAATACCACCTTACATTTCCCGCAGAGGGTGGTTTGATACAACACAATGTATCACTGAGATTGAGACTCCCTCTCAATTAGGGTTTCATTTTCCACAATACCATGTCTGTCCCTGAAGTACACCAACTTCACTTTGGATAGAGGCTTGGTAAGAATATTTGCAACCTACTCATCAGTGCTGACATACTTCAGCTGAATAGCACCTCTTTGCACCATATCCCGAATGAAATGATAATGGGTTTCCACATGTTTTGACCTGTCATGAAACACTGGATTGATAGACATTTTGATACAACTTTGGTTATCACAGTGAATAACTGTAGGATCCCAAGGCTGACCAAACAGCCCAGCAAGAAGCTTATGAAGCCACACTGCTTCTTTAGAAGCTACACTTGCTGCAATATACTCAGCTTTAGTAGTACTCAATGCCACTGAGGATTGTTTTCTGCAAGCCCAAGAGATCACTGCGGATCCCAAGCTAAAACAAATACCAGAGGTGCTTTTCCAGTCTTTGATGCTTCCAGCCCAGTCTGCATCTGACTAACCTTCCAAGGTTATTGAAGTGTTAAGTGGATACTTCAGCCCAAAACCAACTGTGCCTCGCAAGTACCTTAGGATGTGCTTGGCTGCAACAAGATGAACATGTTTGGGCATGCTCATAAACTGGCTAAGAGCATTCACAGCAAAACATATGTTTGGTCTAGTGTTAACTAGATACATCAGTGATCCAATCAACTACCGGTACTCTGATGGATCTACAAAATCAAAGTTAGCTGCAGAAACACTTAACTTCTTTAAATTAGATTCCATAGGAGTAGACATGGGTTTACAATCCATCATTCTAAATCTTTTCAAAATGTCAATAGTATACTTTCCTTGACTTAGAAAAATTTCGTTAGATCTTTGCCATACTTCTAGACCTAGAAAATAATGCATTAGACCTAAGTCTTTCATTTCAAATTCTGAAGCTAGTTCTTTCTTGCATCTAATAATAAGTTCATCTTTACCAATAAGAAATAAGTCACCCACATTTAGAACTAGAATTAGCATTTCATCATTGGCTAACTTAAAGTATATGTTAGAGTCAGCATCATTTTTACAAAAACCTAGACTTAACAAGTATTTATCAATTCTTTCATACCAAGCACGAGGAGCTTGTTTAAGGCCATACAAAGCTTTCTTCAACCTGCACACATGAGTTAATCTATCCTGAATCTCATAACCCTCAAGTTGTTCAATATAGACCTCTTCCTCAATGACACCATTAAGGAAGGCAGTCTTAACATCCATCTGATGTAGTTTCCAACCCCTAGCAGCAGCAATAGCTATTATCGTTCTAATAGAAGTATATCTAGCAACAGGAGCAAATGTTTCTTCATAGTCTATGCCTTCTTTTTGAGAAAAACCACGAGCTACAAATCTAGCCTTATATTTTTCAATACTACCATCAGCATTATGTTTAATTTTAAATAACCATTTAGAAGAAACAACAGATTTACCTTTGGGTCTGGGCACAATATCCCAAACATCATTCTTGATGATTGACTGATACTCTTCATCCATAGCAAGCTTCCAGGCATGATGATTCAAGGCTTCTTCAACATTGCAAGGTTCAGTTTTAATGAGACTGCACATCAATGCAATGTAGTTGGAGAATACTTGAGATCTCTTAGTTTCACGGAAGGTGCCACTAGGAGCAGCAAATCTTTCGGCTTCTTGAATGGTGTTTCTTACCCAAAGAGGCCTCTTTTTGGTAACGACAATGTCACTAGGAATATCAGTGGGATTCATGGGCTCTGGTGGATCATTATGTTCTTCTTGAGGTGGAGGTTCAACCAGCTCCCTCTGAATCTCAGGATTAGTATCAACA
Organism: Cryptomeria japonica; assembly: GCF_030272615.1. NCBI lineage: Eukaryota > Viridiplantae > Streptophyta > Pinopsida > Cupressales > Cupressaceae > Cryptomeria > Cryptomeria japonica. The sequence goes on from NC_081408.1 coordinate 539,017,736, forward strand.
TTCATATCTTGATTGTCATTAGCTTCATCAATAACACAAGAACCTTTTGATTTCTTAAAGGCAATGTCTTCTTCAAATGTAGCATCCCTACTTACCTCAACATACCTTTGACTCAGGATGTATATCCTAAATGCCTTGGAGGATTCACTGTAGCCGACTAGCATGCCTTTCTTTCCGGAGGGTTCCAACTTGGATCGCTTTTCCTTGGGCACATGAACATAAACGAGACTTCCAAAAATTCTGAGGTGAGTGATGTCTGGTTTGGATCCTGTGAAGGCTTCTTCAGGGATCATGTTCTTTAGAACACGGTGTGGACATCTATTTTGGATACACACTATTGTTCTAGAAGCCTTAGCCCATAGGAAGGTCTGCAAATCTTGATCGTGAATCATAGCCTTTGCAGCCTCAACAATAGTCCTATTCTTTCTTTCAACAACTCCATTTTGTTGAGGATTGTATGGAACACAAAACTCCCTCTTAATTCCTGACTCAACACAAAAATCATAAAAGCTACCGGAGGTGTACTCACCTCCATTGTCAGATCTTAGACATTTAATTCTTTTACCAGAGGAGTTTTCAGTTAATGCCTTAAACTCTTTAAATTTACTTAAGACTTCATCAGATTCTTTAGATTTCAAGAAATAGATCCAAGTTTTCTTAGAGAAATCATCTATGAAGATTACATAATAAAGAAATCCATTAGGAGATGCTACAGACATAGGACCACATAAATCAGAGTCAACAAGTTCTAGTTTGTCTTTAGCTCTATTTTCACTTTTATGAAAAGGACTTTTAACATTTTTACCTATAGCACAACCTTTGCAAGTATTATCATGAATTTGACTGAGTTTGGGCATACCTTTGACTAACTTTTCAAGAGAGGGAAGAGCTTGATAATGCAAGTGTCCAAGTCTTCCATGCCATAGCTCACAAGATTCAGGAGCCTCATTAATGAGGGCTTGAATAGGGTTAGTAGAGAGCTTATAAAGACTATCATATCTATGACCGATTATACGAGCAGATTTAAAACTAGATTTTTTAGGCCAAGCAAGAACTTTTCCCTCAGAAAATGCAATTTGATAACCTTTATCTTCTAGAGCAGAAATGGAAATTAGGTTTCTTTTAATTCCAGGAACAAACAAGATATCACTAAGGTGCAAAGAAATACCAGAGTCTAAATTTAAAGTAGAGTTCGAACCTCTTACCGAATAACGAGCTTCATCACCAATTACCATGTGAAGGCTGGTATCCTTTTCTACTAAGTCTGAAAGATGATCACAATAGCCTGTGATGTGTCTGGAGGCACCACTGTCAATCAACCATGTATTACTATCTGTAGGAATACTGCTAGACAAAGCGGAGATGAATAAGAAGTCATCATTTTGTTCTGAGACTTCATTTAGGTTGGTTTCACTTTGGATAGGGTTATTCTGACATTCTTTAGCATAGTGACCAAGTTTGTCACATCTAAAGCATCGGACACACGAGGTATCTCTTGGTTTCTTCCAAGGGTGCTGGGAACTAAATGGTTTGAATTCCCTATTTCTTTTTGGATAAGACTTCTTCCAATTTCCCCCTTTCTTGCATTGGGCTGCAAGCATGTGATGATCATCTACATGGGGACTTTTGGCTTGCCCTCTTGTGATGAGATGAGACTCTTCTTGGATGGAATCACTCTTAAGGCGATCAAGGGTAGGTAACTCAATTCTGCCACTTATAGTTTGGATAAATGACTCCCATGAGTGAGGTAGACCATTTAGGGAATCATGACAAGGTCTTTGTCTTCCATGATATGACCAATTAAACCTAGCTGATTCTTTAGTTCTGAAATTCTCATAAAGTAGGAAATAACAAAATCTTCTTTTGCCATTTTGATATTAAGTAGTTGTTGTCTTAAAGTAATTGCCCTACTGAGATTGTTAACTTCATATGTACCTTGTAGATGGCTGAACATTTCCCTTGCAGTAGTAAATGAGGCAATAGAGGTGACTAGGTGGTCCTTGACTGAATCAATGAGAATCTTCCTGGCCTTGATAGCATCCTTTTTGAATTGTTTTAGCTCAGCTGCATCCGTAGGTTCGGTTAGCTCTTTCGCTTCAATGAATTGGAGAAGATCTTCTTCCTCTAGAGCCAACTTGATTTGAACCTTCCATGCAGTAAATTTGAGATTCCCATCATGCCTATCTTCAACTTTCAGCCCCACTGACCTGACCTGCAAATGCGACAACAATCTAGAAATAAAGGAGTACTAAATTCTAAAATCTGAAAGATGATCTAGCCTATAGCTCTAATACCATGTTAATTTTAACACTTTCAGATTAACTAAACTCAGAAAATCAGAATTTGTTTACTGATTAGATTAATTAGATTAGCGATTTATAGTTTCAGATTTAAGCATAGTAAGGAAAGAGAATGAAATAAAGACAAGACACAGTTACCCTGGGAAAACCTCCTAGGAGGAAAAACCCAGCCAGAAAGGATCCTCGGATTTGATTATGGATTATGGTTATGCAATCATTACAACACTTATCTCAAGAATTTGTAGAAGCAGATGTTGCTGTCATAGAAAGAATGACAGATTGGTTGGCTGTCACATGTGTGTTGGTTGTTGCTGGCTTGCTGCTCCTTTAACCCAGATTTGCAAACCTTCAAGGAATTCGCACTATCTTCACTAAGTTCGTTGACTTCTAATGATGGAATTCACACCTCAACTAGCAGATCCAAATTGCTGGTGTAGCAGATATAATTGTTGTAGGTGCAGATGTAGTCTTTCTTTTTGAAGTTTGCATTATCCAGACATGTATATTTCGCATGAAGTAAGAACTGAATTGAATGATTTGTGATGGGGGTTATATATATGTGGAGCAAACCCCTTTAACATGTCGGCTTGCAAAATAGATTAAAACCTTTTAATTATTTAATTTATTTAATTTGCTTAATGCGAAATGTTTAGGATAGGCCCTATCATGATGGCGTGTAGACTTTAGTGTAGCGTGGAGGTGAAGCATGGAGATATAGGGCCCAGCCCTTATGCGTTGGAGAAGGGGCTGGCCCCCTTAGGCAGATTTCAATGTTGCCCAAGGCAATTGGAATCCGCCACCCTAATTACAAACAACAATCAACACTTGCATATATATATATAGAACAAATAAATCAAATTATATGCCATCACTGTCATTTACTAAAACACTAATCATTATTCTACCTAATAGCTGTAGTAGCAGACAGATCTGACAAGCGTCAGATCTGGTTTGCCACTGTATGTGGAGTTAAGTATGAGTGGCTTACGAATCATAGACTGTATTAGTATTATCCTTAAATATTACTATTAAATCCTCCATAACAAATATTATATATTAAGCACATCCCACGCATACCACCAAGAACAAAGATGCTACTGCCTGTAACTTAATAACAGTTCTGATCTAATCCAATCCATGGTCTTTATATATCTCCGTATATGCTACCCCAAAACTCTTCTTATATTTCAGATTTCTGTATATTTTTTATGTATATGCTGTTCTATTTCGAGCATTAATCACACATATTATTCTCATGATAGATCTATTTTTTATGTATTCCTTACTTCCCCCCCAATCAATTACGATTCACAACCTTTAAATATACCTATATTTCATTATAAAGACATGCCTCTTCATTGAAGAGTTTTCCAAAGATAAGTCGCATCTTATCAAAATAAGTTGACTTTTTAGTAATCGCACCTTTTAGTTATACTTTGATTGGTTACTTAACAAATCATAATCTCATTTTCTTAATGATCCTACTGGTCATTTGATAATTCTTAAACAGATGGATCATTATAATGTAACCGTCTCTCATATAGTTGACCCAATCGACCATCTCAATAATAAGTAACTTTGAATTGTTTTATCTTTGTTCTCAACGGACGTAAGTTTATTAAATCATATAATCAATGAATACATTTCTCAATCTGATCAATGCTCATAGTTGGGTTGTTCTATTAATATCTTGCTCACCTTGTATATCCTTCGATGCATTACATATTCTTTGGTTCTATGAAATTGACCGTTGCCTGATATTTGTTCATTGGTAAGCACTGCTCTGAGTCAAGTCCTGTTTGCATATTTCTCTATACCAGATCATGATTATTTATATCACATTTCTTTTTACATATTCATTGATATTTAATAAATCACTTAGTAATATTCTCCACCATCTTGTTCACACATATATGTAATATTATAAGATAAAAATACACTATAAGGTTCATCATATTAATAATAAATATTAATTAATTAAAAAATAATATTTAATAATTTCAAATAATCTTTTGTTTGATAATTATCATATTAATAATAATTACTTTATTTAGGTTATATATATATATATATATATCGATCAAGGAGGAGACATGACATGAACTCCTGAAATTGTTAAACAGAGTGCAGTATCATACTATCAAATGTATTTACAAATAATTTACAGCGAACTGTAAAAACAGAATGAAGTGTCATATTATCAAATGTGTATTTACAGCAAATTGTAAAAACAGAATGAAATATCATATTATCAAATGTATTTACAAATAATTTTCTTACAAATACTCTTAAAATTAAAGAAACTATAGTATATGAATTTAAAAAATAAAAAATAAAAAATGCTTACTTGTGATAGAATCCTGATTGCAAGAGGTTGGAGGAACAAATAATATTGGCCGTGGAGGCACCACCATGTACGAGCACAACTACCATGATTTCTTCCTGCGATGAACCTACCAAACTCTTTCCTAATATTATCCATCACTGCTGGATCAGAGAAGATTCTTCAGAATGCCAAATTGTACCCATAAGAAACTTCACTATCTCTATATGGCACAATTCTCCCTAGAAAAGAAAGTATCTATATCCTATAGTATTTGGGGGATAATGCATGTGCAAGGAGAGGCAATGGTGTGTTCATCTTGTTCCAACAGTGGTGAATGATTTTTTCCACACCTTGGAAAAATGTTTCTTTCGGATCATTCTCTTTTTGTGCTATTATGACCTTTATTTTTTTTATCATGGAGTCAATGCGATTATAGATTTCTCCCAAACATGATCGATTTGTATCAGCAAACCTAATCATACTCATGATAGACTCAATGAAACTTAAGGCATAGTCCACACGAGCCCACCAATCATCATCTAGGATCAACGACTTGACTAGTGAACTTATAGGTCCTCTCTAAATTTGATTGCTTCTAGATACTCCATTGGTGGCTAATGGCCATGGCGCCCAATGCCTCTCGCACCTTCACAAGTCGTCTCAAAACAATTGAGTGTGATGCAAATTGGATCTCAATAACCTAATGTTGTGTAAAAAAATAAATTAGTAACACATTAAAATATAACCATGGCATAAATTAAATTTAAAAATAAAATAAATTTACCTTCAACAACTCAAAATTTGAGAAAATCCTAAAATGCCTGACATATGATGGTTTGTCAAAAACATTTGGATCTCCTCACCCTCAATGTATATAGCTTTCACCCACTCTATTTGAGCGTCAATTGCTTGCATCACCAAGTTAAGGGAATGTATGGTACATGGTGTCCAAAAAATGTGTGCACACCTTTTGTCAACCAAAGCACCTATGGCCCTTATCTTTTTCACATTATCTGTAACGATTTAAACATTTTCAAGACCAATCATCTCTATGGACTCAATGAGGATTTTAGAAATGAATTTTGTGTCCTTGAATCGCCCCTCAGAATCAATCACCTTCAAAAACATTGCCAGTTTGGGGAACACAACAATAATAGTTATTAAAGATCTTGCAATCTTTTCATCCATCAAAAATAATGGACACTCCTATTTCAATCCAAGAATCCCTAATTGGTTTGGGTGATGTCTCTACAAAAAAAGAAATTGTCAATAAGGTGGTGTGAACCTTTTCATACCCAAGACCTATGAAACCAAAAGCTCTATTATTGATTGTCGTCAACATTTATTGCCAATATGGTGATCTCACCAAGTTGAAAGCAAGGCCATTGGCATAAATGCAACATGCAATTTTTTCCTTTATAATGCCTCTTGTTTCATTCTGAAATACCTTAACCAATGGGTATATTTTGTGGGAAGAAGGAGAGAGATCTTCTTGGACAAAGAGTATCTCATAGAAAGGATGTTGGGAGGCCATTACTGAATTTGTAAGTGCCTTCAATGATGTTTTCCTTGTTAAAGGATGATATTTAAATATTTCTCTCACTCATAGCATCAGTGGATTCTTGTTCTTTATTGAATGCGATATTTTTTTCTTTTGGCAACCCCTTTATTTTTCTATCTACATATTCTAATTGCACACCCACTTATATCACATATGTGAACTTTCATTCAACTATATGAGCTTTTAAATTGTACTCCAGACTCATTATAATTCCATAAAAGCCCCACCTTTTGGAAGTTGATCAAGCATTGTAACATATTTCCATAGAGGAGGTGCTTGATCATATTTAAGTTGTTTTATCAATGCCCACAAGACTTGAACTAGAGGCCATTCCAAATAGATAAAGATTGCAATTTATTGTTATAATAAATTTTAAAATTTTAAATTTTAAAAAAATGCAACCCTACAATATGTATAAACTAATAAAAGTTCAAAATGAACACCAAAAAAACATTATAAAAATTCTTGAAACTTGTTTAAATTTTTTTACACTTGAAAAAATCTTTTAAAAAACCCAAAGAATTAGTTGAAATATCTAGCTTAAATGAATAGATCTCCTTTGTGCCAGTTATATTCACCCCTTTGGCACTTTGTGATCATTCTCCTTCAAAAAAAACAAATTCCTTTCAAAATGCAATAATGGTTTAGCAAGAATAAATTTGTGTGAAATGGAGTTGTGTTTGTCAAACAACAAACAATAAGGGGTGTGTTTTAGGGTTTAGATTTCTTTTGGTGTTTTTTTAATGTTTTTTGGTTTTAAAAATCACATTTTAATGTCTTTTTGGTGGCCCGTTGTGTTGGTGCTCCTCCGGCTGCTCCCACGCTCGGCTTGGTTGTGTACAAATCCAAGACACACAACGGGAGAACCCAACAACTTACTTAGGGTAAACACAATTCTTTTTACAAAGTATTCATTAAGGGCTCTATGAGCCAAAAACCTAAATAGAAGAATTACGAAAAAAATCTAAGAGATTTGAGAACATGTCCCTACCCATTGACAAAAGTTGCCTATCCTTTCTTTATTGGGACCCAACTAAACCATTCAAATCTACACCAATGACAATGAATATGCTATAAGAGCAGGCCTATCTCAATGCAATAAGGTGATAAAATATAATGATAACAAAATGGATGATTCTCACCAAACATGCTCTATCTTCAACCAAAAACTATATTATTAATGGTATATATGCTATCAAACATGGAACCTGTATCTTAAGAACATTGATTTCAAAGTCCATATGAACCAGAAGCCATGATTGTAATTCCCATCCACAGCAATATTAACTACAAACATGCATCATTGTGGAACACAATGGTAGCATGTAATCACAATAGTCTTCAATATAAAATTCTCTGGAAATTCCATGTCAATTCACTAGAAGGACTTACGGGTAGCAATGAAACCTACAAAGTATTTTAAGTCTGTTTATTAGAAGACCATGAGAAAGGATATTGATAAGAATGTCACAACTTGTGATAAGTTTCAGCTTAGTAAAGCTAAATGATTACCTTCCACAAGAAATCCAGTATCCTTATCAATAGTCAACAATAAAGCAAAAGATAAATCATACATTTGTTTTCACAACTGCCTCAAATCCCCAAACCACAATTGTTCTAGATAGACTGATTAATAAGGATAGATTTATACTTGATAAATCACTAAAAAGACATTATATCTTGTGCCAATACTTAATGCCAAAGTACTTTTTAACTTTGAAGCACCAACTAGTATTGTGCAACAGACCCCAAATTAATAAGAAATGTCTGAAAGATATTTTCTATCACCTGGAAACCATTATGCAAATGAACCTTATTAATGGATATTGCCTACAATCAACTAGACAAACATAGAGTATATAAAGTATCAAAGATAGTTTAAGACAAACACTATTCAAACAAAAGGCTACCCTTTTGAAAGTTTACAAACCAAACTCATTCAGGGTGATGAGACTTTAAAGAGAAGATGTTGTTATCGCCCTAAGAAGGCCTTACGAACAAAGAGGAGCCAATACTGCAAAATTAACTACTAGAAGAATTCTCTAGACTAAAATGTGACTTGAACCTAAATAGACCCAAGAACCGTGCCAACATTATTAATGCATTTACAATGAAGCCTACAAAATCAAGTATGTTCTCCCTCCTGGCTGGCCTACCACTAAATACAACACTTATTGAGGTGATTGGACCAGTCTTTGTATGTCAGGTTCTGACTCTAAATTTCCATAATTACTGCATACATCTATTTATACCAATGTTCCATGGGGACACATTCTTAAGGAACGTCCACAAGAAGGGACATCACCTGCTTTAGGAATGGACAGCCTGCAATATTTGGAGCAGAGAAACGAAAATCACCAGAAATCGCCCAAACTCGGCGAGTCCGAGTCCGAGTCCGAGTCCGAGTCACCCCCCCACGAGTCCAGCAAACTTGGACTCGGACTCGGACTCGGCCGAGTCTGGGGTCCAAACTCGGCCAGACTCGCCAGACTCGGCCAAACATAGACTGGGGTCCAAAATCTTTAAAAATCTCTAAATTTCTTGAGTTTTTCACTTTCTCGAGTCCAGCCGAGTCTGACTCCGAGTCCCAAGTCCAAGTCAGAGTCGGGCTTGCGGAGTCCGAGTCCGAGTCCGAGTCCCATTTCTTTGATTTGGAGCATAAAAATAAAAAATAGATAACTTTTTTTAAATACTAATCCCCCAGTAAAAATCATTAAAGGAGAGGACTGCTGTTGCAAATTCAGCATATTAATTTTAAAATTTCACTGCCTTTTAATTTGTTTGAGTTATTTTTAATTTTAATAGAGGTCTCTGAAATCCGGAAAGTTTTTAGAACTGGACAATCTGTGCCATTTAATGCATAAAGTTTTAAACAGGTTAAACTTTTTTTTAATGCTAAATCCACCCAAAAGTCTTAGGGACAAACGGCATTGCAAATTCAGCCCATTGTATTTAATTCTTAAAATTTCATCTTTATTTAATCTGTTAAGGTTGTTTAGTAACGATCCCCAAATTCAGGGAATTGTTTTGCTGTCCACATGCTCAAGAATTTTTTTTGCTGATTCCCAAAATCTAGGAAATTATTAGCACTAAACATTTGGCGCATAAAAATAAAAAAGTTAACATCAAAATATGCTAAAATTTCGGTAATAATTTATAACGAGAGGATTGCCATTGCAAATTGAGTACTTGTATTTAATTTTTTTTAATGTTCGTCTTCATTTAGAATCTTTAAGTCATTTTAATCAAGGTTCCCAAATTCCAGGAAACTTTTTGCTGTCCACAAAATCCAGGAATTTTTTTGCCGTACACAAAATCTAGGAAACTTTCAGCTGTACCAAAATCTGGGAACCTTCTAGCTGTACCCGAAATTTGGATAATTTATTGCCATCCCAAAATCTGAAACTTTTCACCATCACCAAAGCAGGGTCCCCCTGCCTGGGAAACTCAGAACTAAACACTGATTTATAGCACATACATACATAGTTCCACACACTTCTCTACCATTAAATGCCTCGTTTATTATCAAGGATGATGGGGATTCAAAAAGGTAATTTTGTCAGACTATATTGTCAACATCAGTGTAAGTCATATTGATGAGCTAACTGATGTTGACCAGATTTTTTAATATGCTATTTGAAAGTTGTTTGATCAAGCATGCATGTGATTGGCTGTTGTGTAATGTCCCTTTTCAATATTTCATAAAACCTGCAACTTTTTGTATTTCCTATCTATGCAAGGAATAAGAACTTCCAAGCTTCCCCTTTAAATTTACTTAACTCTAATAAATCACTGACTTTTTATGTAAACAATAACAATGGAGCTCGCAATTTCGATGATATATGACTGAATAATGGCAAAAGCCTTAAATATCAGCATTTGTTTTTGGCAACCCCTATTGCAAATAATATTATTATTGTAGCTAGCTCGACACTTATAAAATACAAATTTAAATAGCAGGTAACACAGCCAGAACCATCATGCATACAGTTTAAATAACACGAATGAAAGGAAGCAATAACAAAGATCTAACTCACAAACTTACAGCAACAATGAACTGAACAGAAGACTGTGGTGGTACAGCAGATACAAGCAATGCCACAAATATAAAAATTGTTGTGGCAAGAATCAACACCAAAATCATACTATGAACTGCTGTTATAAATATGATGATTGCTGATACAAACTGTTGGTATAACTATCACTTGTACCAAAAAGAAGTGCAATGGTTACACCGATAGTAAAATATCCTAGAAAAAAGTTGAAAGTTGAAACCATAGACTGAAGTTGTCTTGTTGAAATTGTGGACTTTTACATAGTATTGTTATTGTCATCTCATCACAAAATAGAAAGGGACAACTTTAATAGAATGTTTACAAAACAAATACGGGATTGATATAAATAAAATTAGACTTGTTTTTTTTGTTTTTGGTTCCTTGATCATGCATAAACTATATCACCTCATATGCAATTATCTACTCTACGCAATACACTATCCTATAATCAACAACAATTATTAATTAAAAAATGAACCACCTGATCCTAAAATCAACAAGAATTATTAATAAATAATCAACCACCTGAAAATAGTGCTCTAACTGCATGAAACTTTCTAAATTAGTTCTTTGAATTATTAGAAAAGAGTGCATGGAATTCACTATTTTGGTTGCACTTAAACTATTTGTTATTCTAGAAATCACAACGCTTATCCAACAATCTTTAAGATTGGTCATCTTGTTGAGTACATCTTTCACTCTAACAAAATAATCATTTGCACCATGGAATTCACTATTTTGGTTGCACTTAAACTATTTGTTATTCTAAAAATCACAACACTTATCCAACATTATTTAAGATTGGTCAACTTGTTGAGTACATCTTTCACTCTAACATAGTAATCATTTACATTATCAGCTTATTTCATCTTCAAGGTTTACAACTTAACAACTTTGACTTGATCACTACCGTGATAAGCTTCTTCTACAGTTGTTCAAGAATACATTGTTGTCTTTACACTCGTAAAAAAATTCTAGAAATAAATTTTATCTAGAGTTGTTTGAATATGGAATAAGGCTTGGGAATCCTTCTTTTAAGCTTCCTTCTTAGCTGAGGGTGGTCCAATCAACTGACTCTTGATAACATGTTTTCACAATTTTCCTAAATCTTTTCTGATCAAAAGAGTTACAATCTTGATACTTCAAAAATCAGTCATTTCCATTAAATTATGAAATAAACAAAGAGTTATAATGTTCAACAAAATCAATTATTAGAAAAGTCTCAAATGAAAGATTTATATCCTGCAAAACCTAAACACCCACTTGTTCAGATCAAATGAAGAATTAAAAAAATCCACTATATTCTTACTTGCAATAAAAAATTTGCAAATCACGACACATATTACTCAGTCAAGGCAAAATTGCTTACAGAACAACAAATCACCCTTTGTTGATTAACTGATTAGAGGAAACCACGCTTGGAATTTAATGGTCTATATGGCCATTTTTTCACTTTTAGCTTACAAGTTGTCGATTCTAGTCTCCACTCCCAAACCCCCTCATTTTAATCAAATTTATTATATGACAAGAGATCCCAATAACTGGTGGGGGTCTCAAAGCAATTACTCCAATGGGATTGAGGGATAGTGCCCCTCATGGGGGTCTAGGGGCAAAACCCCCAGCAGGATCGGGGAACAACACCCCTTGTGGGGTTTTGGGGGCAATGCCACCAACAAATTCAAAGGGCAATGCCTCTCGTGGGGGTTTGGAGGAAATACCCCAATTGTTATTTCTTATTATCAGCATATTTGGTGCCTGAACACCCATTCAACACCAAACCTAGTTAGCCAAACTTGTCATTCCCTCCATCTAAGGCCATAAACTAACCCAACAAATGACGGAATGGACTGATGTTGCATAGATCTGAAGCTGTTCAGGTCTGATTGTTCAAAATACATCACCTGAAAAGAATAACAATTGTAAGACAACTTGTCTATTGCTTTTAGGAAGAGTTATTGGGTTCAAGCCATAAAATTTGTGCTGCAATTTTGATCTTTGATTTCCTTTCATGCCCTAGGCAGACTTTGTCAAGCTATATTTGACATTTTTCCTTGAGGACTATAGCAACTTTCTTCTGATTATATGACTCTGAAACTGAAGAAACACGCACACTTATACTAAGAGGGGGAGTGAATCAATATAAGTCTATTTTAACTTCTTCAAACTGGATACCATAAGCATATCAATTGCACACAATATCAATAACATACAATGCAAAAATTATGCAACACAAAAATCTATAGACGTAAGAGAAACAGGATTTTGGGTGGAAACCTTTATAGGAGAAAACCACGGTAAAATATTGCTTGTATGAAACCTTCTTACAAATTTCGTAGGCAACAATCCTTAGGAGACACCAATCCCACCTTCTCTATCCCAAAACACCATGGAACATGGTCAGAATGAGATTAATGGTAGAACTTCAAAGCTGTTTTAACCCTTTTCAACGGCACGAATCAACACCTCCAGCTTCTGGGGTGGGAGGTATGATATTCTCACAACATATGCCAATAAAAAACTGAATAACCCATCTATAATGTTTAACGTCTCAATGTTGGTTCATTTACCAACCCATCTATAATGGTTAACATTTCAATGTTGGTTCATTACCCAGAAAAGTTACATTTTATAGTCCTCTCTAAAAACTATGAGCTTGCCTGATATATTCATTGAAACTGTGGAAATCACTTTTTTGGGAAATTTCATCACATTTTTATCTTTTATGTAATGCACCGAAGTTGTTGCACATCTCCTACATGTCTCTTGTCTTGTACGAATGAGTTGAAAGTTGAAATCAATCTATGGAAGGATAAGAATGTAACATGAACCTCACCTTATGATAAATATAGGCACAAATATTCAAATACAATAAATAATCATGTCAAGGTGAAATTCATTTTCTCCTCTATATGCTCTAGTGTGCTATTTTAAACAGCTTGTAAAAAATCCACATAAGATTGTTATCAGTTTTCATATGCAGAGAGACTGTTTCCATAGAATTAGGGAGCCTTGAGGCTTTGATTATTCCAAAAAGGTGGTTCAAATATAGCATATACAAAAAACACAATGATAAAAATGACAGTCTCCAAATTATCCTTTAAAATCATGCATAAAAATTCCCAGTGGAAACAAACCAGCTACCTTAACTCATCTTCTTGCTTCAGCTCAACAAGCACCTTGGAGATGCATTTTTGCCCTTGACAAGAAATATTCACTAGTTTATATAGATTTAATTTTATACAATGTTCCACGGGCGTTGGGGACGGGGGGATGCGGGGACGCGTTTCCGGGACGGGGGGACCAAGGGCCTAAGTTTGGGGATGGCGGGGGGACGACGGCGGCGGGGGGGTGGCGGGGTGGTGGTGCTGATATAGTTATACATATACATATAGTACTTGAAAAACTAGTTTTGAAAAGATGTATGACAGTATTACAGACTATAGTATAAGAATTACATTTCAAATGAGACTATAGGAAATTTGAAATGCTAAATCTAAATACCAAGATTTCTTCAATGCTAATTGTGTTGTTATATGGAGCCTAATCAGACTCGGAGGTTAAATTTTCCCTACTTCTATCGGCACGGTTTCCCCCTATATTTTTCAACGGGGGTTTGGGGGCAGCGCCCCCAAGTTGCGGTCAAGGGGCATCGCCCCTTGTGGGGTCAAGGGGGCGGAGTCGAGGGGCAGCGCCCCACGAGGCCAAAAATACTTTTATTATTTTCTAAAGGCGTCAGGTGTTATTTTTCTCTTGGCCCACGTCCAATTAGGGTTACCCCTTAACCCCCCCAAAAGTCACATGTTTTTTCAAAACTGCTTTTTTGTGGTTAGCTTTGACGTGGGAACGTGGGAGATGCCTGGGCGTCTCCCTATCCCTCGAGAGACGTCTGGGCGTCTCTCGAGGAGACGCCCAAACGTCCCGGCGACGCTTGGGTGGCGGTGGCAGGACGACAGGGGACGTCGCGTCCCCGTCCCCCCGTCCCCAAGACGTTTCTGGTGGGGGGACGCATCTCCATGGAACACTGATTTTATAATATATATAAAATACACTGAGAGATATCCTTCTCAATGCACCTATTAGAATTTAGGGAAAAGAAATATTAAAAATAGGCACCTCAAGAAGGATATCTTTTAGCGAATTTTATATATATTATAATATTAAATATATATAAGCTAGTAGCAGTCAAAACGCAACGTGGAAGACATTCAAATAAGACAATATATATTTATATAGTATTGTATTATTAGATAGAATTATGGCAATATATAATTATATTAGTATAAAGATAAATCATGGTGTTTGGATACGGATTCTATAATAAAGCTTTGTTTTAAGATTAGGATTAAGGTTTGATTAGGGTTATGGGTTATGTTAGCATAAAGATTCAATTAGGGGTGAGGTTCAATTAGGTTTTGATTAGGGACAGGATCAAGGTTAGGTTGGATTTAGGATTAACAGTTAGGGTTCAAGTTCAAGATAGGGTTTAACTATGGTTAGGGTTAATTATAGGGTTAGGTTATCATAAGTGTTCAATTACATTTGGATTAGGATTAGTGTTAAGTGCTCAATTACATCCTTTGTTTCTCTCTACAAATTAAGTGCATGTTTTGTGGCTTCCTCCTCCAAAGACAGTCCTCTGTCAAAAAATCCATAATAAATAGCTTCAGAGAACACCCACTCTTATGTCAACCTAAAACTACAATCAAGGAATCCTGAGTTCACTGAGTCTTTTTTTTAATACAACCAAAGCAATCCACAAAATACCTAGAAAATTTCTTTGAGCTGAGCTTCCATACCATCCTATTCAGAAGTTCTCCATCTCCGCTATGCTGCTGCCCTCAGAGAATTATCTTCTTCCCATTCTTATCCCTGAGTTCTCCCTCCACCACCAAATAAAATTGCATGCTCGCTATCTCACCTCTCCCCCTCAATATAACTCCTCCCAATGTAATGCTTGACTCCTCAACTTCCTGCTCAACCATCAACGAAGAAAAAGAGTTTGTGTAACAGCAAGAGTTGATTTCACTTTTTTCGTTTGCAACTGTCAGCAAATCTTTTTGATGTACACGGACTCGTTCACTCCCTGCTGCCACTGTAGGGTACACCTCTTGGCATAAAAATAACTAAGGAAAAGAAAAAATGACAAGGAATGCAAGGAGAAAAAGTGCATAAAGAAGTAACAAAACAGAGAAACAAAAATAACTAATAAGTGAGGGAAAAAAAAAGCAATGGAAAAAGATGAGAAGAGGAGGAATCTGCCTTACTTTCTGCAAGTTTAAAAAATGTTTTCCATGTGTACTTTGCTCAATCCCAGACCTTGAATGTTTACCTTGCAAACTATGAACATTTGTTACACTTTTTACCAAGGACAAAAAGAGTGCCATGTTCAAGTGAGATCAATTTGCAAGTAAGCAAACAGGATAGAATCATCAATAAATCCTATTGGGATGAAGACTATGTTCCCGGGTTCGCCTCTTTTGGTCCACACACCCAAACTGGGTTCACCTAGGTTCAGGTTCACCTTGGGTATGTACCTTGGTATTTGGGTTCGTCGGGTACGAATCCAAGTGTATCCAAAGGCGGCTGAGCACCAAAACATAACAAAAACAGACATTTTTGACCCTTTTTTGCGTTTAAAAACCCTAAAATGTTCCTAAAAGCACCCCTTCTATTGTTGGGTTCTCCTCACACATTGATCAATGATGAAGTACCATACTATTAAATGTATTTAGTTTTATAGTTCTGAATATTTCTTTAAATTTTTGCATATAACATGTATATACATCAGAGTTCCGTGACTCGCGGCGAGTCACGCGAGTCAGCGGGCCGAGTGACCCCTCCTGGGTCACGGTGACCTTGACCCCGGCTCGAATGGGTCAGGGGGCGTGACTCACCTGACTCGCCAAGTCCGAGGGTCGTGACCCGGCCAGTGTCACTAAAAAAAGTCTATAGATTTATTATTTATTTTGAGAAAATCCTTAAGGGTCGGCCAGCACTGTAAAGTGTAAACCCTGAGACAGCCCTTTAAAACCATATAATTATTTCTTAATTAGCCACTGATATATTTTCAATTGGGTCCTTAAAGAAATCACTGTTCTTAATTGGGTTGGCCATAAATAATTATGGCCCATAATTATCACTTATTTAGGGTTGTCTTGCATAATTTAGTCACCTAGGGTTTTATTATCTAAGCTGCAGCGTGCTAGTTTTACTTACTGTGTTTTCTTCTCTTATGACAAGCCCTAACCTTGGGCGGGGATATGACACTCTCGGTTCAAGGAGGTTGTCTTTTCACATTATCACATATTTGCAAATTCTGTTACAGATTTTTAGTTAATTGTGGCACTGACCAGGAGCCTAATAAGCTACTATAACTATGTATAGTAGTCACACTTCCTCTTGGTGAGATACTGACAAAAATTAAAGTGTAGAGCTCCTTAATATTTCAATATTGGAAACATTCTATCCATAATTTGAACGTCTGCAATATGTAATAAAGTGACCTTTATGAAGTCTAAAGGTGATGTTTATTAGATCCTTTGGTTCATGTGTTTTATTTCATTTAAATATTGTTTGGCATAGCTCATGGGGAAGAGTATTTCAAAGAATTCAATGGTTGTTTCTCATTGCTGTGTGGTTCCAATGCTTGTTATTTTTCAGGCACTTAGCAGTGATCTAGGTGTTTAGGCTCTTCTTATTAAGGTGTTTGTCTTTTGCCATGGCTTGCAAGTACTAATCCTAAAAAAGCCACGATCCTCTACAAAAAGGGCAAGAATCAAACCTAAGAGTGAAAGCCATTTTCGCCTACAATAAATTGGCAGTGCTAGAGTTCATAAAAGAAGTATTAGGTGATTACAGATTAAGACTTACAGGTCTTTGAGGTCAAAGATTGCTCTCCATGAGGACTTATGGCCAACTCAACAACAACTATTCCCAATGGAAGGCCTTGACCCTAGCTTCTTCAACTGTCCTTACCTATCCACTTTGGTGACATATCCTTAATGAGCATTCTATGAGGATGTTGAGAAAGTTTTAGAAGGCCTCATGGTGACCCATAATAAGGATCGCCTTAAGGTGTTGAGTGACTTTACCATCTGTCTTTTGTGGTAACTATATTCATTGTGTGCAATGCACGCCAACGTTGTTCCATGTCATTCGATCCCTTGATGTGTTGACTTCACCACCTTAGGAGGATGCTAGAGGGTGAGTGATGTTCAAATTGAAGTATTTGGGGAGGTGAGGTAAACTCAAGAATGAATTGTTAGGGTTCATGTTGAAAGCCCCTAGGTAAGTCCGATTGGCTCATTGAGTCCACCGATCCAGTCTTCACTAATGAGGACCTTGAGTGGGTTGACCAGGCAGACAGAAAGGCTGAGGCTGTGGCTATGGCAGAGGAGGAGGATAGAGCACGATCAGGCACAGCACCTATGGCTACTCAAACTGGCACATCACAGGTAGAGACTATGGCTACTCAGTCATCCAAGACCTACCTTAGACGCCTTTCTAGGAGGCAGATAGACGAGGCTGAGCCAGAGCCTGAGCCATAGACTTGTTTTTGTTTACACTTTACAGTTACATATATGTTTGGGAACATTTGAAGTCATGGATTTTATATACATTGGACAACATTTATAACTCTATATATCTATGTTTTCTAATTCCTTCAGCTACAATTTACATTTCTACGCATGTGATGGATGTATGTTTATGTATGTGATCAAATTAGCTTCTATTTGATGATGTTATAGTGTCTTTAAGCTTAATTCAATAATGGGTGTATGAAACAAGTTTTAACTTTTAAATCGTTAAAAATCTCTAAATTTCAAGGGTTTTCCTATTTTGTCGAGTCATTGCCGAGTCCGAGCTGAGTCACGAGCCGAGTCAGCCTTGCCGAGTCAGAGCCGAGTCCGAGTCTGGGAACTTTGATATACATACATAATATATATATATATATATAGACAAACCCGACCCACGAACCGGGTTCGTGTACCCGAACCCAAACTAGTAACTTAGGATGAAGACCAAGCAGGCCAAAACGAGGCCTGCCAGCTCATTTCACCAGAATCTGGGCAAAAGTTTAAATATATCAAGTATTTGATAATAAAAATATTTACACATAATGCTTTACTAAAATTGCTGGGGTTTGTGTACCAAAAAATTGCTGGGTTTTTTATGAGTCCAAGTCCTAGCTAAAAAACAGCCTTCTGAGTCTGGTAACTAAGGGATGAACAATTAGTACAATATCCTCAAGGAACATTGACAGGATTAGCATGTCAAACTGTTGTTTAATTGCTCCAAGTCTATGTGGAGTCAAATCTTGATATAGGCAATTATATCACTACAGATTTCATGTACAAACTGCAAAAAAATTAAAAAAGTTTCTGTTGAACCAGCAACTATAATATCAAGAATATTTCTTCGAGTACAGCAACAAATATAAGCAAACTGTATCTAGATTATGCCCAAAAACCTCTTATTCATCAGTAAACAGTCAAATAACTAACCATTCTGTTTCCTTGCGTCTCTTTATAAATTCATCCGCAACCTGTTACCAAACATAATATGATAATTAGAATAATGTAGCAGTTGACTTTCATTTGGCTAAACCTTGAAAAATAATTCTAGCGAACACAAACTAAGTGAAATACTAGCACATCAATTCTTTCAACTAGAAGTGTCGAAAATGAAGTTGTCAGTACACAGGTGAAAGTTAACATTTAATTCTGCAATGATACTGCAAGAATAGACTTTCTGGCCTGAAAATGAAGTGAAATGGTGAGAGTCCAAAGCTGCCTTTCTCCCATATTAGATAGAAAGCAAATGCGACTGCTCATATATCTTGCATGATTATGAAAATCTTCTTTACATAAAAAAGGGGCACCTTATATAGCTTTAAATATAAAGACAGCAAGTTGTTAAAATTGTGAAACCCAACTACTACCATGAAACAAGAATATACTTCTAAATGTTCCATTGGCATTAACAACATAATACAAATTAACTAATATTCCATGGAGCATACATACATGACGAAAACCACTATGAAGTCAAAATCCACATGAGGATATCCTAGATCCAACCATTTAGGTTCCTGAAAGCAAGCTTCATCTTTTCTAAAAGAATATGTGTAAAGTGTATTATTAACTTCAATTGCTAGAATGCTAGGTGCCTAAATGTGAAGTCCTACAAAGGTAAAATGTCTCTTTGCCCAAAATGCTAGGAAGATGGTTTAGAATTAGTACTTTATTGCGTAATTCATCAGCTAACTCTCTCTCGGTGTTCTCGTTTGGGGAGGGTTCACCCTTTCTCAAGCAGGCACCATGAGAAACTGCCCGAAACAAACATCTGCCATCACCTGGTATGCCTGCATGAATCAGAAATGAAAAGCATGTCACTATTTAAAATAAATTTTAAAATGTCCCAGCACACTTCATCTGCCTAGAAAGATTGCTTGCTAGATTTAGTAAACATAAGACTTAAGTCAACTTGCACAAAGGGACTGATCCTAGAACATGAAACATTTAAACACACCTTATTACATAGTGGCAATGCTGTAAGCAATAGCAGTGAGAGATACCAAATTTTGGAACCACTGTAATTCATCTATGGAGAGCATTTTTTAAGTAACTTTATTTATCATTTGGAGTAAATAAGAGTCACTCTAAAACAAAAGCCATCCCTTGATTCTAGTTAAGGTGGATTTTTGTTGGTTTCCAGGATCAACAGAATTAGAAGAGAAAGGTAAAGGTGGCAGGACTTGCATCGCCACAGATAACTCTTACAGACAAATGGTGGTGGGAGCACAGGCTTAACCCTTGCTGAGAGAGTTTGAAGCACTCAAGGAGGTTGTAGGAAAGCAAAAAAATGGTCATGCATCAAAGAATAAAAATACATGCACATAATATTAGGTAAATTGTTAGGATGAAATTGAGATCTAGAATGACTAATCTCCATATAGCAGGAAACTGATATGCATTTTCCTTAGGGCCCAAATTTCTTATGAGGATCACTATGCATGGGCAGAAAAGAATTGGAAGTGTATGGAGAATATGAGATTATTACTTGTCCAAAATGACACTTCATTGCAGTATTCACTAAAAAATATGATCATAATAAAGTCCTCAGTGGACGACCTTACTGCTTCTGAAATACAGGTCTTTACATTAAACACTTGCATTTTTGGGTTCAAACCAATTATGCTTTTGATTCTATCCCAAATTCTATAGGAAATTGTAGGGACCTCTAAAAACAAAAAAAATGGCTTCAATTATGTTTTTGATACTATCCTCAATTCCATAGGAAAATTGTAGAGACCTCTAAACTATTTTATGGAAAAGGGCTAATAAAACTATGATAGGTTATGACTACAGTGGACTATGCTTTGGTCAGATACTTCAGCATGCCAGTTTGTACTACAATGGACATTTCTAACAGTCAAAAAGTACATGCATATTCAATGTGATCAGTGCCGCATCAACTTAAACTGTGTACTAAAAATAGTATATAGTAAATAAACTATATTTAATATATTTGTTTCTCAAGTGTCTTTGAGAAACACAACATTAAATATTCAGTATTGCTTGAAAAAATGGAGATTTTAACTCCAAAAATTGCCAGCAAACCAGAAAATAGAAACTTTAAATTTGCTATAAAATGTTTGTACAGTAACTAATTAGTTTGCATTTTCAGTGTCCGCCAGCTAATAAAATCAGTTAAAAATATTATTGTTTTTTATAATAATATAAATATTACGTGTTACTGTTGAAATTATACGAAAAAAAATAAAAAAATTCAAACAAACTAACTTGTTTGAAATTACTACAATAGAATCACTGCCAAGGCAGTGACTAATAAGCAAATAAATGCATATACCACGCGAAGTATTATTTCAAATATTAAAAAATTATGGTATTTGAGACTTCAAAACATCAAGAAAACAAGATTCACCCAAAGAAACTGAGAATCTAATTATTCTATACGTCTACTTGTAGCTGAGCAAAGGCAAGCGATATGGCAAGCTTATGATATGTCAAACAGAGTCGCATGGAAATGGTTACAGTATCACATACAGTTATGGTCTCAGATATGAATATAGAAAATTTTCAAGATTCTCAGATATTAATATGGCTAGATATGGCAAAATTATAAAAGTATAAATATATTCATTTATTTATTCACTTATATATATAATGTTTGTATATTTAGTGATATACATGTGTATTTTTTTATATTTCAATTTGTTGCTTATTTTGAATGTTTTTTTATTAACCCTACACCAGATATGGCACCACGCAGTGTGATGCCATATCCAAACACGTTGACTAAAGCCCAAATATAAGATTACATATGGATATGTCTGAATATGGTATCCTTGCCATATCTGAGAGTACCGTATCTGTATCTGGTATCTGATACATAGATACTTGTAACTTCGCAGGGGAGAAGAAGTATCCAGCAATTCTGAGGTCAATTAAACACAAACAGAAATCCAGGTCAATAAGCAAAAAATGGTTTAGGTGACATGAGTTTGGATTCTTTAATTTTTTCAGAGATAACTGCCAAAAATATTTATAGAAATAATCTAATAGACAGTTAATAGGGATAGTCCAGAGCATGGATATTTAAAAGGAAGAAAATCATCAAACAGGCAAAACTCTTGCATTATAACAAATTGTCCACAATTTTTTTGTATTTTTTATCTACAAGGGACATATTTAAAAAACTATTGGCAAATTTGCAACAGTTGTCTAGAATATGAACGTTGATAGAAACATCCCCCATCAATGATCACAGTTCTGTCTCATTGAAGCTCGTTCCATTGTTCTGAGGATATTTACTTACATAAAACTGCAAATAGAAAAGGTCATGTAAAGCTCTTGTTTGAGTTAGACAGTAGCAAAGGAAAGCGTGTACTCAATGGACTTTGAATTTCAGCAATACAAAAGATTTCAAAACATGGTAAAAGAAGGAAACTGGTGAGATCCATGTAATTTTTTATTCAAAAACTCGTGGATTACTAGATGCTACATGCATTACAAAAGTCAATTTACCACTTACAAGAAGAGTATCCACTAGTCACAATAGATATTTTAAGATGCTTACAAATTTCTTCTTCAGTAACCATCTTAGTTGATTTTGGTAGGTGCAAAGGACGGAAAAATAAATAAAATATAAAGATACTTTGAAACATGAACGATTCAAATATCTACTCCAAGCATAAAGGATGATTGCTAATATTTGATTATTGAAAAGCAAAATAATTTATATAAACATCATCTCATCAAAAATATAATGAGCATGGACCAAAGTTTCAAATGTGCCTTTGTCATATTAGTTGATTGTTACAAATTACAAAACATTTAATTTGATCCAAACTAATGTTTTGAGATAATTTTTGAAAAGGAAGAATTTTCCAGGCCATTGTTGTCCATTTCTAATAGTGCCTTCACATTTGCAGGTTTTGGAATTTGTAAAGCAAACTACATTCCAAACAGCAGCCAGATCATATTGTTTTAACGTAACCAATGTGCAGGTTTATTATCCACTGCTACATTTCAAGATCACTCACATAAACCCTGAATCCAACACCACAATGCATACTAGCACATATCTTACAAAGGCCAATGAAACATAGAAAAGATATTTGAGAAATCACAAGAATATTGCTTTGAGCAAGCCTGTTCAATGTCATGGCTGCATTCAGTTGCCTCTTCTGAACAAATTACTTCTCTATTGGATAATGACAAGATGGAACAAGCACATGTCATAAGGTAACACCACCAATTTCATTATCTGTAAGGACATATGACCTTCAATTATTTTGGGTGAGTGAATACAAATATGCACATGGATACACACACACACACATATACATTCAGAACCTATATCTAACATTGTTTACCAAGGATTTGAGGGACCTGTTGATGTGTCTTTTGTACATGACCAGAATAAAATACCTAAAGGTACCTTATCCTCTCTTGAATAAAGCTTCCCCAAATGCTGAAGATCTCGCAGAAGGATCAATCAAAGTAGCTCCAAGGTTCTATTTGTAGGTTCTCTAAGTGTGGATAAGCTCTTGCGGTATGATGTGATTTTCCTGGAATCACAAGGGGACTTACATTCGAAGATCTGAGTGTCTGATTTGCTTTGGATATCACTGGAACGTGGGTCTTTACTAATCCTTGATTTTTAAAAAAGGGAAATAAGGATAAGGGTTGGAGAGGAATCTAATTCTAACACTAAGAATGTAGGAGCAATGGATGACCTTTGATGAAACTTTAACTAAGTCTTGCTTTGACATGCTAGGATCATCTCCACAAGGTTAGTGCGATCTTCTAAGGAAAACTTTATGATGTTCAGATCATCACTACAAGCATAGACACCGTCAGGTTGATGCATATCAATGAAGAAGCGATAATTGAAATTAAGCTTAAGCTGAATGATTCCAGTTTACTATGCAAGGCAAGTTTGCAATCAACAAACCGTTAGTAGTATGGATATACAAATTTCACCATTGATCATACAAATTTCTTCCATTCATCTAATAACATGAAATTAAATTTGAGAAGTATAGAGACCATGCAAATTGTAGAATTCATCATTCCTTCAATGAAGTTTACATGTCTTTTGCAACAATCTCTTGGCAACAATCTTTGCCTTCTCTTTCTACTCTACTCTAAAATGCTATCTACTCTTGAGCTACTAGTTATTGACTATCTCTCTTTTGCCAACTCCTAACTATTCTCTGACTATTAACTATTAACCCTTACGAATGACGAACCAGGGCTTTATATAGAGGACCCTTTACAAACAGATGGCTTTGATTGACTTAGAATCAATGGCTAGGATTACAATATAGAAACCCTAATTAGGGTTTGTTACAACAAACTTTCTTAGCCAATGAGAAAATTACATTCCAAGGGTGAGGACCAATAGGAAGCAGGGGTAGGTACATCGAAGTTTGTGCCGCCTCCGGTAAATTAGGTACATTGAATATGGTCATGCTGAGGTGGACCAATCCGACTAGAGGAATGATGACTAGGATGTCACCTTGTCTAACGCTTGTGACTTGGTTGATCCTCCTCTGTCTTTTGATGCGATGAATGATGCACCTCCTTGACTCCCATATGCTTGATGGAGCTTCCTCATTGTCAAGTGTTCTTTCTCTGGTAGCATACCTCGCCTTGAAGTGTCATTCTTCTCTGTCATCATGTGGTTTCTTCATGTGATAGAATGAGGTCTTGAGGCTAGCTTGCAACTCCTCGAACACTTGAAGTCTTCCAACACTTCAAAACACCTAGAGTCCTCCTTTATGCACTTGGAATGTCCTTGATGATGATGAGACTAGAATAGGTCGTCCTTGTCCTGGCTCGATCTTCTCCATCTGCAAAACAAACCAAAAGATGATTAAGTACACATGATATATTCATCTTAACATAGCATTTCTTACCTTAAATCATCAACAAGAAGACATTAAAATGAAGTTTGCTCAAGATCCTCCCCAAGGACGGGCCCTATAAGAATTTTGCTCTAGACCCTTTGGAAGGGTCAGGAGCAAAATTTGCTATTTTGCTCAATTTAGACCTCATTTCATCATTTCATAATCTTAGGCCTAGCCTTTCGCCTCCAAAATTGTCTAGGAATAGGTTTTGCTCAAAGACCTAGGCAAAATATTAGACCTCCTAGGAATTTCACTATGGACCCTTTGGAAGGGTCAGGAGCGAAATTTGCATTTTAGCTCAAATTTCATCATATCCTTTGCCTTGAACTTCTCTTGACCTTTGAATCGCTTCCTCCTGAAGACATCATTGATTTGACCTCCAAAAAGACCAAAAAAAAAGGATTTTGCTTTGGACCTAGGCCAAGGACAGGACCTATAGAGAATTTCGCTCTGGACCCTTTGGAAGGGTCAGGAGCAAAATTTGCATACTAGGACAAAATCTTCTCATTTTGTGACCACAACTTTCTCAAATGCATGCCTAAGGATGCCTATAATCTCAATCAACACTAGGTTTGATGCAAAATTGGGAGCAAAATAGAGGTTTTAAGGATTTCGCTCTAGACCCTTTGGAAGGGTCAGGAGCGAAATTCCTGATTAGGCTTAAGTTCTATCATTTCCTTACTCCAAGTTGCCTCCCAAGGCAAGCATACACTAGTCTTCTTTCTACCTAGGCTTAGGAATCCATACCTTGACCTTCATCATTAGTAAATTAGGTGAAATTGAGAATTTCGCTCTGGACCCTTTGGAAGGGTCAGGAGCGAAATTCAAGTTTTAGACTTATCTCTTTACTTCCTTCACTTCAATTCACCTTACAAGGCAAGAATACCTCACTCCACCTTCAACCATGCCATAGGAATCAATGTTTTGACTTCACACAAGGAGAAAATAGGTGGTTTGAAGAATTTCGCTCTGGACCCTTTGGAAGGGTCAGGAGCGAAATTCTCCTTTTAGGTTGATTTCTCTTACTTAGCTCCATTCTTCTCACTTTGATCTACCTTGACTCTCTATTTGGATCCTTCTCCCATGCATGCAACACTTGCTTGACCCTCAAAATGGCCAGAAAGGAGAATTTTGCTAAAAATCATGGCCAGGGACAGGACCTATTTAGGATTTCGAAGGGTCAGGAGCGAAATTCTTGTCCTAGCTCAAAATCTTCATTTTTGGTGGCCATAATCCATTCAAGGGCATGCCTAGGGGTATCTTCAAATTTATTTCACCTTGATCAAGGTTTGTCTTGACACAAAAGTTGGAAGAAAAAATATGTTTTGGGATTTTCACTCTGGACCCTTTGGAAGGGTCAGGAGCGAAATCCATGTTCTTGAGCTCATTTCTTCATTTTTCCAATTTAATTCACCTCAAAAGGGCAAGGACATATTACTCCATTCCTACCTAGGCCATAAAAACCAAGAACTTGACTTGTTTTGAAGGGGAAATAGGTGTTCTTAAGAATTTCGCTCTGGACCCTTTGGAAGGGTTAGGAGCGAAATTCTCCTTCTAGGCCAAAATCCTTCACATTTGGTGGTCACTAGCAACTCAAAGCAATGCTTAAGGACATCTCCAATCCTAATTCACCCTGACCTACACTTGGCTTGGCACAAAATTGAGAGAGAAGGGAGGTTTTGGGGAATTTCGCTTTGGACCCTTTGGAAGGGTCAGGAGCGAAATCCACATTCTAGGCTTGACCCTTCATCTTTTCAACTCTAATCTTCCTTGCAAGGCAAAAATACACCACTCCACTTGCACCTACGCCATAGGAACCAATGTCTTGACCTCATCCAAGAAGAAAATAAGAGTTTCCAAGAATTTTGCTTTGGACCCTTTGGAAGGGTCAGGAGCGAAATTTCTATTTCAGGCTAAAATCCTTCGCTCCTTCACTTTTAGTCACTCCCTAAAGCAAAAACATGTCAATCCACTTCCCAACATGCCTTAGAAAGTAAGAACTTGGTCTAAACAAGGAAGAAATTGAGGTCTATGAGGATTTTTGCTCTGGACCCTTTGGAAGGGTCAGGAGCGAAATCCATGTTCTTGGTTGGTTTCACACTTACTTCATCCAATCCTTCTTCAAACTTGATCAAATTCACCTTCCTTTCACCATATTTAAGTGAATCCACTATCAAATTAGCTCAAGACAAGGTCAACCTAGAGCTTAAGGCAAAAAGGAAGGTCAAATTGAGGATTTCGCTCTGGACCCTTTAGAAGGGTTAGGAGCGAAATTCTCATTTTGAGCTAATTTCTTACTTCCTTTCTCCTTTTCATGCCTTGGACACACTTTGTTAGGCTTCCTTCCATCATGACCATGCAAATTTGCTCTTTAAGTTGACACATATCTCAAGATTATGTGAAAAATAGGGTTTTATATGAATTTCGCTCTAGACCCTTTGGAAGGGTCAGGAGCGAAGTTCCTCCTTGGGCTCAAATCCTAACTTCATTTTCACATTTCTTCACTCCAAATAAGTGTTTTGCCTTCACAAATGCCTAGGAATGAGCTAGTTCATGGCTTTGGGCAATGTAGAGTGTCTTGTAGAGGAATCAGCTCTGGACCCTTTGGAAGGGTCAGGAGCGAAATTCCTATTCTAGGCTCAATTCACCTTCAAACTGACTTGACTTTGTCTTAGTCTTGATCCTAGATCCATTTCCTTCCATATCCCTGCAAATTTGCTCAACCATTCAAATGATTTAGGTGAAGAATTTAGGTCCTTTGTGAAATTTCGCTCTGGACCCTTTGGAAGGGTCAGGAGCGAAATTTGACATTTTAGCCTCTCCGTCAGGATTCATATATGGAATATAACATTTAAGTATAAGTGACATTTCCTTATATCTTTCTTCTTTCTTATACTTAAATGTTATATTCGATATATCTTTCTTCTTTCTTATACTTTAAGTTATATTCCATATATACTGTCAGGATGTTTGAGAGTGGTTTCGGACCTCCAGGAGTTATAATGCAAAATCTACTTTTTGGAGGATTCTTCAATTTTCTAGACTTAGTCAAATTTCAGGATCAGGATGACATTCCAGACAGCCAAATTTCAGGACATTTGAAGATCAGGATGGCATTCCAGACTTCATCACTCACCAATTTGACCTAACTCAGACCTTCAAAGAGGATATTCACTCACCAAGTTTCATTGACCTCCTCAAACTCAAACAAGACACAATTAGCAACAAGAGCAAAACTTTGTCCTAGGAAGACTTTCAAAGATGACCCTAACCCGGAGCATCCACTGACTCACCTTTAGCTAAAACAGAGCCTGCTATCTTAGTGATCCCTCTGGCAACACTCAGCACGCAAAGGCTAATAGACAAAACCCTAAAAGACCTAGAAAAACAAACCCCAGAAAGCAAAAAGTAGGGGTCCCCATTTGCAATGGGGCGATGTGTGAATACGTCACAACAGGACCACTACGTATGATGGTTTTCTACAAAAAATTTAAGAAGCAAAAGAATTGATAGGCATTCCACAACATGCAAATCCCAGCATGTCTTTTTAACTCTGCTACCAGTTCATACAGGAAAACCCCTGGATCCGGGTCCGGTTTGAACCCTGTTTGGGGCCTAGTTTGGATCCCTTGTAGGGCCACCCAAGACACTGCCAAACAGACCTGGATTCTGCCAATTCTGCTGCAGGGTGGGCCCAGGCCCCAAACATTAATCTAGGTCCATTTTGCAAGACCTGGATAGAGTACATAGGAAACCTGTCTAAAAAGATGGTTCTTTTTATTTTTTATTTTTTTCCTTTCTATTCATCATTGGCCTGGTTCTTTTGGAAAATCTTACAATCAATGTGCTCCTGGAAGGTCTTTGCAAGGAACAGTAGAGGACTTTGCTAGTTCACCATCTCTTGGTGGATCCAATGACCACAACTTTGGGAGGGCAGCAGAATACCACCCCTGATATCCTGACCTTCTCTTTGTTGGCCAGCCCTCTGTGTAGCTTGCTTTCGCACTTTCCGTTGCACAGGAACTACAACAGTGTAATTATGAGCACAGACAGTTGACTAGATGACATACATAAACAATAAGCAATGAAGGAACAAATATATGGCCTATGGTTAGTGGTTACCTCTACTTGGTCATCAAGCTAAAGAATGAGAGCGCCAAGAGTGCATTTAGCAATGACATTTAAAATTTAACAAATTGACATTGAAATTGGATTTTTTCAATTTTTCAAAGGACTTCGTTTGGCCCTTTCGAGGCTTTGTTTGCAGACCTCCGGAAGGGACTCTGTCCCCAAACCCTTGCACCTGCTTTGAATTTAAAAAGTAACAAAGAAAATTGTTTTGTGACCAAATTTGGGTTCATGGTGCTTTGGTTCCAAAACTCCAAGAAACAATGATTTATGATGGTTTTGTTTATTATATGATGCTATCAGTATTCTAACTTAATTACAGTTTCTAAGCTGTAAATATGTATAAATTTATGATCTTTATATGTTTTCTGTATGGAAGAACCAAATCCCAAAAATAAATTTGCCATATTGGCATACCTGAACCCAAACTGATAGCTTAGGTTTTTCATATTTCCTTCAAAAGCTGCTTCTTTTTGTCTACTGTGAACAAAACTTTGGTTCACTGTTGAGTTTGCGAAAACTTTCCTACCATCCACCAAGGCTCATTTCCAGTTTCTGTCTGCTCTATCGAGATGGCATGTGAAAGAAAGGAATGAAAAAAGATGCTAGTCCCGAGTGATTTGGAAGAATATGTCCCTTCAACTTGAATATAATGCAACGAATGTTTGTGCTATAGAAAGCAGCCCCCAATAGTGTGTTTCTTTGAGCATCCAACATACAACAAAAAGTTACTTTTCATATCAAACCTCAATTGATTGCCAACTATTCTCACCCTACTAAATCAATATGCAGCTACCGACAACTTAAAAGGCTTTAGAAAACTAGAGAGATATCTATCAAAATCTACTGAAGAACCCAAACATGGAGTACCTAGCACATCCTATAGCTTCTATACTATGTAAAGATCAGACCGCTAACTCAATACATGGAGATTAAACAGTCATTCCACTCTGCATCTCTGAAACATAAGTACAGGATTTCTGGCCAGGTACCTGATGTTTCGAAATTTCTACGAATTTTGAAATTTCTTTGGTGAGGAAAATGATCCTTATCTAAAATATTTCTGCTAGAACCCTGCATTAATTATTTATTAAATGACCCACTGCATCTGGAACCATTTTCCTACCTTTCAATTAAATTGAACAAAACAAACGTATTTCAAATATTGCAGTCCAAAAATGGATTCTGTATTTAACTAAGCTGTCATATAAATTGATCCACAAAGCAAGTACAGCATCAATCTTAGGGCTTAGAGATAGATGCAAACGGCTTTGGGATATAATTGGAATGCAAATGATAATATGTACCCATCTATGCACAGAGTAAACCATAAGTGAGAATAAGAGTCAAAGCTATTGAAATTTGAACCATTACAACCCAAGAACAATATACTATATCCCTGAAAAAAATGTATTGAGAACTACTTTGTTTGATCATTAACCATGAACAACCTCAGCAATTCAAGACAACAAAGTAACACATAACATTCAGCTTCCAAAAATAATGATTGAGCAGAAGATAATACAAAAAGAACAAGAAGCACGTAATTCATCAAAAAGAAATCCCCAAATGCGTTGATTACAAATCAGAGTTTACCATGCCCAGCACCAGTTGCAAAAGGAAGACTTAACACAACTAAGATCCAGTTCAAAACCCAGATAAGAATGAAGATGTACAAAATTTCTTCCAGTAGGAACAAAACTTAGTAAATTTAACATAATTTCAAATTTCAGTGGCATTAACACGTTAGATTTGCAGGCCATGAAACTACAATCTCATGAGGGCAAGGATTCCCACGATGTACAAGAGGCAATTAAATTTGTCTAAAAATAGGTGTTTCCTGATTTCAATTTAACATTCATGTTCCAGGAACTGGAACGTAAGCTTGGAGGAAAATTAAACTCAACCTAACTACTTTGGCTGCGGCTAAACTGGCTCCAAAAGGTCACCAAAAAGTACAATTTCCGCATAACCTTCATGTTAGTCAAAAATTGCAGATCCTTGATCGTGATCAGCAGAACAAGCTGCGGCTTTGATTTTTCGAAAAAGTCAATAACAGGAACTTTTTGGAGCCAGTTTAGCCACGTCCAACTACTTCACCCAGCTAGCATTGTTAGTTATTGCCACGTGAACTCTATATTTGCCTAACAAACAGTAGTCAATGTCATTGCTATGCCTCTATCAAGAAGCATATGTTAAACAATAGAATCCATCCATTCACAAAATCTGATATGCACAAATAAGTCATACCCATATTTGGATCAAATGGCAAATTATCAATCTTTAACTCATATCAAATATTAATAATAATTATCAAAGTGAGTAAATTATAAAATAAACATTCGATGAAGTCGTTCATATGAGCAACAGCGGTAAATCATTGAAGCTTTCTGGCACATTCTGAGTTCAAATCTCTGAATGAAATGCTCAAGTGTAACAATTGGGTTTATACTGCATCCAATTCTAAGTGTGGCATGTCTCAAAGGATGAGACCCGGTGCAAGTCGTGGGTTCATTTAATGATACAAATACACCTCAGTCGTGGTATCTATACCAAAGGTATCCTTGCAAGGAGGCAATTCTAAACAACAAAAATAACGTTAGGAGCTACTTGTTCACTGAGACTGTTTTATTATTTTTTTCCTTAATGCTCAAAAACTTAAATTTGCCAAACAACAAATCAATCCGAGAGCCATTTTTCAAATTTGTAAAATTCCTAATGTTAACAGAGAACTAAGTATTGTTTCCTGAATATTTTCATTTTTGAGCTGGTGAGGTTCAGGGCTTGATTTTTAACCAGCAGCCATTAAGACACTTGATGTCAAAGCTTAGCTACAATGAAATTATCTTGCATGGAAAGTGCACCAGTCAACAGAGGCCAGGATATCCCGATGACCCAGGGATTACACATAATCACAGGAAGAATTGCCTCAGCCTTTAAAACCCAGTAATCTCTCCTCTGTACGTCAGCAAATGGGTTTGCCCTATCCAATTAAACTTGACATGTTAATGCACGTGAATACTAATTCTATCAACCATAAAGATATGGTGGTCAGACTAATTTATGAATAAAATGCTCTCTGGTCAACCGAACCGTTTAAACAGGTAGAAAGCCCCAGCTTATTTCATGTGATATAAATAACCCAAACATAACAAAAATAAATAAAAATAAAGCAGCACTAAAATATCTAATGAATTTCAGTCCACCAAGACAGTAATCAGCTAATACCCCATCAAACATTCAATCGTTTCCAGACTCATTAAAAACAACCTTCATTTAAACATCCTCAAACAATTTGGTATCAATAAATTTAGCCATACCATATATTCACCAAATACAGATACAATAAATATTTAATCAGAACATTATAAAGAATCCAGTTGCCTTCAATTCAAAACATTTTTGGGAGGGGAAATGTTCGGCAATGACATACGAATAGTACGGAATTGAAGTAAGCCTTTACCCATTGCCCCATTGGCCATCAGCAGCTGCTCTCTACAGCCCACCCTAAAACATGGAGCACCGGGAATACAAGTCTTATATTTTTCTACCAAATCTACCCAAAAACACATACGCCTTTAATTCCTTCGACAATGAATTGTAACCACCTTCAACGATGGCTATGTATCTATCTTAGTGCTCTGTAGACAGAAGAGAGAAAGTTTCTTTCGAAATATGCTTTTCAGAGTTCCAGTAGCATCAAATTCTACGAATAAAAAAAGTATTGGCTCGAGTGCTTAAAGAATCGAATACCTTATTACCAAAGGAATATCAATTCCCCGAATCTCAATTGCAATCTTCCTCCCTAACCTGTTTGCCTGGTTGCTTCAGCCATTTTGTTTTACATGCTTGTTTTTGTTTGTATTTGGCCCCTCCTGCTGACTGACTGGCACAGGAAAACACTTTGACTGCAAGGCTTATAAGCATGGCCGTACAATGTGGAATTCCTAGCTTTGGAATGAGAGAATGATTTCTGCACGGAAATATTTTTTAAATTGGCTTTACCGACCGGCGACCCACGTGAATAACACAAAGTACTTTTTATAAACATGAAATTTGATGTTATATCTTCTGCAGGGAAATATTTTTTAAATTGGCTTTACCGACCGGCGACCCACGTGAATAACACAAAGTACTTTTTATAAACATGAAATTTGATGTTATATCTTTTTTTTTTATTTAGAATATCTTAATACCATTTCATATTCAAAAATAATATAATTTTGTATGAAATTAAGTCTATTTTTATGGTTTTTATTATTTTTTATGTGTATATATTTTTTAAAATTTATTCACATTTTTTTTATTTATGTGTATTTTTCTATATAGATTACATTACTCATCTTGACTAGACAACCATTATATGCATACTCAAGTATTACATCATCTAAGGTCATTTGTTGGATACAACTTTGTGTTCAATTATTTTATGGGTGTGTTCAATTATTCTCAATCATTTTTGTAGGTGGTATATTATTTCTATTATTCTCAATTATCTTATCCATATAGAAGTAATTAAGGTGGTTTATATGGAGAGAATAAATGTATAGGAAAGTATGTGGATATGGATAGGTCAATGTTAGGGTAATGAGCCTCATTTTATAAATAGTGGCATTTATTTGTGTAATGGTACTAATACATTCTCTTAATATAAACAAAAATTAGATGGGATATGGCATAGGTATACAAGTTTCACCATTACAAAGTGCTTTAAACTAGCAATCACACCTTAGTGTGCAATGGGTATGCCGAAGAGGTGTGGAAGGTCAATTAGAAAAAAATTGGTCCATTTTTTGCATATGTTCATGTAGTGCATGAGGTCAATTAATAGGTCATTTAGCAAAGGATGTTTGTGCAAAAAATATCTCGATGGAGAAGTGGTAGCTTTAAGTCAATTATGCATCCACTTACAAGGATCCAAACATGAATGAAATGAAACTTCCTAACAGGCTCATGTTATGTTTATCATAGGGAGATAGAGAGAAAGGGGGAGTTAGAGATAGAAAGAGGGAGAGATATAAAGGGGGAATATTAAGAGAGGAGGTAAGGAGATAGAGGTAAGGTGTGGAGATCTAGAGAGGAAGACAGAGATGGAGATAAGGAGGAAGATTGAGAGAGGAGGTAAGGAGAGAGAGAGAGAGAGAGAGAGAGAGAGAGAGAGAGAGAGAGAGAGAGAGAGAGAGAGAGAGAGAGAGAGAGAGAGAGAGAGAGAGAGAGAGAGAGATGGAGAGGGACAGAGACGGAGAGAGAAACAAGGGGAGATAAAAAGGGAGAGAGATAGAGATATATAAGAAGAGAGAGAAATAGAGAAGGTGGGATTGGGAGGGAGCGATGGAGAGATGGAAAAAGATAGATGGATGTGTGAGAGAGAGAGAGAGAGAGAGAGATGAGGAGAGAGATAAGGAGAGAGATGGGGCGGGGGGGAGGGAGATAGAGGTAGAGAAATACACATGAGTAGAAATAGATAGAGAGAGGAGTGAGAGGGAGATAGAGAGATTATAAGAGATGGAGTGATTAAGAGAGAGAGGGAGATAGATAACTCAATAAATAGAGAGGGAGAGAGAGTGATGTAGATAGATAGATAGAGGTAGGGAGATAAGAGGTATAGAGATATAGATAGAAGAGACAGAGAGAAAGGAATGAGTGAACTTGGGAGATAAAAATATAGAGAATATATAGAGTAGAAGAGATGGAGAGAGTAAGAGAGATAGGTAGAGATGATAAGATATAGATAAAGAGGGAGACAACGAGATAGGGAGATAGAGATAAAGGTGGAAAAAATGAGAAATAAGAGTAATAGAGAAAGGTATAAAGAGATAGAGAGGAGAAAAGATAGATAGAGATAGAGATGAGAAGGGAGAAATGTGTGTGTGTGTGTGTGTGTGTGTGTGTGTGTGTGTGTGTGTGTGTGTGAGTGAGAGAGAGAGAGAAATATGGAGGGAGGGATAGAGAGGATGGGATAGAAATAGGGAGATGAGAGAAAAGCAAGATATAAAAAGAGGGAGTGATAGGGAGAGAGGGAGAGAAAGGGAGAGATATGGATAGAAAGGAGAGATAGAGAGATCAATATAATTTGGGAAAGATAAAGAGGGTGTGAAAGAGATAAACATGTAGAGAGGGAGATACATAAAGATAAAGATATATGAGGTGATATAGAGAGAGGTAGAGAGGGATATATAGAGAGAGAGGGGGGGGAGGAAGGGAAGGAAAGATAGAGGGAGAGATGGAGTGGATGAGAGAAATGCAGATAATGAGATATATAGACAAGGAGTGAGAGGGAGAGATGGAAATATAAAGATAGAGGGGGAACAAGTTAGAGATGAAGTACATGATAGAGGAAAGTAATAGAGAGTGGTGAAAGAGAGATATAGAGGGGGAGAGGGAGGGGGAAATAGGGAATTTTTGCATTCATAAGGGAGAAAGATATGGAGATAGAGATAGGGAGGGAGAAACAAGGAACTTGTGTGTGAAAGTTAGAGAAGGATAGAGATATATAAATAGATAGAGAGAGGGAGAGGGAGGGAGATAAATAGAGGGGAGATAGAAAAGTAGAGATATATAGAAATAAGGAGCAACAAGGAGAGAGGGAGAGAGGGAGAGATACGTTTCATAAGAATTGTTGGAGTTATCTTTTATTAGCTAATAATTATCTATTTAATTATTAGTCTATTATACTCCATGTTTAAGCTAAACTTATGAATCTTATAATTCTTTAGGGTTTTCACCTTTAGGGTTTCGAGTATCCTTTTATAAGGATTCTCTCTTTGTATTTTTATAACAACTATAATTATTGAATTGCGTTCTTGTTGCACAATCAATATGACTCCTCTTTTCTGGATCTTTGAATTTTGGCCTCCATAGCTATTTTGCTTCTCTCTTTCTGTGACAAGTTTCCATGCAGGTGATCTTTGGGACCTGTAGAGCTGATTTTTCCTCAACTCCAATATGGTATCAGAGCTCTAGATCTGCATGCCCATGTTCTCTTCATGAGAAATTTGGGCCTTGTTCTTCATATCTGTGTATTTGGGGGTTTGTGTAGTTGTTGTTTTTTCATTTTTGGGGGTAGTTGATTTTGTGGTACATTTTGGTGCCAAAAGGACCTCACGGTTGGATTCAGGAGGCCGATTCCATGAATTTTGATATATAATTAGACCTATTTCAGTGACAAGGGCATCTAAGCCATGTTTTTTATGGCATGCTTTATGAGGCACAAAAACCCTACAATTGTACCTACAAATGCGTCAGAAATTTTTTCGTCAAAAAAATAAAATATATATATATATATATATAACCCTCTTTATGCCCTAAAAGAAGTTTTTTTCTTTTGGCCGTAACTTGGTCATACAGAGGCATTTTTCGACAAACCTTATATCGTCGAAAAGCTCTTTCCAAGATCTATCCATATATGGAGGTTTGAACTTTTGATTTTTCTTTTTTGATGGATTTTTTTGCTGTCAAATCCAAAGGTTCATTTTTGCACTTCGGAAGACATAACTTGAGCATCCGAACTCCATTTTTCGAAAACTTTATATCGTTGGAAAGCTTGTTCTATGTTATTTCCATTCATATGAGTTCTTTCCAGATTCTGCTCTAGGTATATTTTATTCATTTTTTTGTTTTTCAACACTTCGGTGAATATCTTGGATGTTTCAGGTCCTGAGATCTCTTTCTTTGAGTGGGATGTCTTGTCTTTGACTGTTCTTTCTATATTTCCAGTCTTCTATTTCTTCTGATCATTATAGAATTTTTTTTATGCAAACGCATTGAGATAAAGTATCACTTTGCATTGTATACTTGGGATCTTGCACATCTTGTGCCTTACTGTACATGCACTACTTATAAAGTGTCATGGGGCGATTGATGTTTGCCTTTGTTTGCCATCTACCTTTGTCACGTGAGTGTTCCTTCCATGACATTAGCCTCATGTTGTGTATCAAGTGAGTGTTCCTTCCACGACATGATGTACTTTCTCTGCACCTCTGATGTTCCTGGTTCTTCATCATGTAGTTCTTGTTGGTCATTCTTTTCAGTGTACCTGTCCCTCTCCCTTTTCGGCATTATGGGGAGGTTTGTCCTATTGGTTCTAATGCTTCCTTGGTTCGATTGATCATCTCTTCGGGCTTTGGTGTTTCATGCCATATGTATCTTTGAGTTCAGTTGTTTGCCTTTGTTTTCCATCTTATTCGAGTAGTGTCATTTGAGGGCACTCATGCAGATTACAATCTTCTCTACTTGGTCATGTTCTATTTTAGTGGAGGTTCTTCAGATCAACAGTTACTCTTCGATAGTGTTTGCAGCTATTTCATGCTTTAGTGGTGTTGTTCATGCTCTTTTTTTGTTCCTATCTTCTGGAACACTCTTGTTTGGAGGCTTCTTAGTCCTTCACTTGAGCTTTCATCTATTCTTGGAGAGGAATTTTGTTCCCACAGGGTTTTCTCCTTTTTCTCCACTTTACAGAGATTTTATTGTACTTGGGTACCTCATTAGGCCTAGTTGTTGGGACCCATTGTTGCTTTCCTGCATTTTTTACGTGCTTTTTAAGTCCTTAGTTGTTTTCTAGCTACTCCCTAAGTTCATCTTAAGGGGGGGTGTTGGAGTTATCTTTTATTAGCTAATAATTATTAGTCTATTATACTCCATGTTTAAGCTAAACTTAGGAATCTTATAATTACTTAGGGTTTTCACCTTTAGGGTTTCAAGTATCCTTTTATAAGGATTATCTCTTTGTATTTTTATAACAACTATAATTACTGAATTGCATTCTTGTTGCACAATCAATATGACTCCTCTTTTCTGGATCTCTGAATTCTGGCCTCCATAGCTATTTTGCTTCTCTCTTTTTGTGACAGGTTTGCATGCAAGTGATCTTTAGGTGATGTAGAGTTGATTTTTCCTCAAATCCAATAAGAATAATAGAGAGCAAAGAGAGGGATGTGAGGAGAAGTAAGGTATAAGGGAGAAGAGAGATAGGTATAGTGGAAAAGATAGAGAGGGAAGAGAGAGATGTAGGGAGATGTAAGGAGATAGAGATAGGGGACAGATAGAGAGCAAAATAGATATATAGATAGAATATGCCTTGCTTTGATGAATTTCTTAAAGTTCAATACCTATCACAAAGAAATGGTAGAATTATTTTAAGCTTTGCAAAGTCAATATTTCTACTTTGTTATTGGTTCCTTCTTTCAGTTTCTTTAATGTTGCCATTATTAATTTAACTTGCTTATCTTTTATTATAGATCCCTCTCTTGATATTCTTAAGTCACCTTTCAAAGTTCCATCAAATTTAATTTGAACCATCTATATTAGCTTCTTTTATTACTATAGCATAATTAAGTCTATCAATCCCATTAATAGGAGCAAGTGAATGAAATTTTATTGTACGATATTTGTTTTTTTCTCATTTTTCTAATGAACATTAGGTTATTATTGAAAATCATCACATATTATTATGTCGAATTTGAATCCTATTTGTAAACCTTAACTAATCCAACTATAGCGTCATAAAATTGCAGCCCTTGCAATTTTCGACTGCATTTGGGTCTTTGCATTAGCGGATGAATCGCTAAGCCTAATCGGAGACCCGAAACATGCTCAAGACATCAATAACTTGCATTTTTCATCATTTTGCACTACCCTTTTTGTTGTTGCCTGTCCTAAATCAAGGAAAGACAGGGGTGTGGTACCCCTGTCCCTGTCCCCCTAGGACAGGGGCATGGCGCCCTTGTCCTAACCCTATTTTTGGGGCCCCTTTGATCTCCCCTTGCATTGAGCTTGTCAATTGATTGAGTGAGACAAGTTTCTCTATGTCGGCCTAAGACGAGAAATTACCTAAACACCCCTAATTGGCAAGTATATAAGGATCACTTCCCCTCCTATTTGCATAAGTCGATCATAATCATAAAGAAAAATTACAAGGTGACTTTATATCAAGCATCAAGCATTCAAACATTCCTTCAAGCATTGAGCATTTCGAGTCTCCTTTCAAGGCTAGGTGTTGCATTCAAGACAAGGATTTGACCATTGAAGAGGATATTTCTATCAACATTCAAGACATCTTATTTCACACACCCATTCAAGAAAATTCATCTACAAAGATATCAACATTTCAATTACATCCCCTTCTTCGGGTGGATTTTACTTTGGACATTTCCTTTCATTTACTTGCAGCATTGTACAACCACTTGGTTAATTCCAAAATGGGGTTTGACCTAAAGGAAAACCCCCAATCCCAGCAACATTTCCCTCTCTTTTAGGTTGTAGGTGCACGACTGTAATTGCAGGTTTAGGCTTCATTTTTCAGAGATGGAAAAACCCTTTTTGACGCGTAGATTTTTCAGAGGATCGTGCATAACGTACACATGATCCTTGCAAATTTTTCTCAAATTTGCAGGGAAGCTTCGTCTCAACATTCTACTGCTAATTCTAGGTGCACAACTTCATCATGCATCTCTATCTCAAGATATAATCGTTTCTTTGTCATTTTTGCACTTAGTCTCAATTTGCTTAATTCAACTAGTCTATTACAAAAGAGGGTCAATTTACTTTTCTAATGCTTTCCAAATTTACTACAATTCACTTAGTATTCAATCTCTTACCATTGGGGATTAGATCTAGTGAATTCAACCCCTCTTTTGAATGTAATGTGTGAAAATTTGAAGGGAATCCTTTGTGAAACTTTCATCCCTCTTTTGAGGGGAGTAAAGCTTTCCACTTAATCTCCCCTCATCATTTTTCACCACATTACATTTTGGTGAACCCGACGTCTTACATGCTTTAGATTGAAAATTATTGCATACTTTTCATTTACAAATTTAATTTACACAAACTTAGTGGTTAATTCATTCAAAACCCTAGTTGTTAAAATTGAAATTGAACTTGTCTTTTGCAAAAATTGCTATACATTGTCTTAGATCTGAAAATTACATTGCTTGTCAAATTCAATTATTTCATTGTCTTGTTCAATTTGCAAATCAAATTTACAAAATTAAGTGGTTAATTGTCAAAACCCTAATTTTCAAACATCAACTTGAACTTGTGCAAAAAGTAGATTTACATTTATTTTTCAGATTTGTGATTGTTTTCAGACTTGTCTTCTTGCCTAAAATTCAAATTTTCAATTTCCCTCCTTTTCCCAAAATTCAAAAGTTCAAAATTCAATGGTTAGGTCCTAAAACCCTAATTTTTAAATTTAATTGGATTTTGTGCAAATTTCAATCAATTTCAACCAATTTCAGTTTTCTAAATATTATTTAAGGTGATCCAGCAGGTTTGACCTTTTTTTTCAAAATTGCAATTCAATTTCTTATCTTTTCCAAAACCCTAATAGGGTTTTCGACATTCAAACCTTAATTTCACCTATCTAGAGATCATAAAATCAATCATTTTTTGCGGGTTAGCTCTCAAATCATTGTAGCTTTCATCCCTGAAAATTTTCAAAAAAGTTGGGAGGACCGTGCATAACTTACACATGGTCCCTGACTTTTTTCTCGAAATTTTGGGAGACTATTATGACTATATTTAATTGCTTAAATCCAGAAAATCGGCTAATTTTGTCGAATTTTGATCCCTCTAAAAATGAAAACACTTCCCCAATTTCAACATTGCAACTTTCAAGGAAACATTTAAAATTAAGTGGTTAATTATAATCTGTGCTAATTTTAAGTTTGAAATTAAGTGGTATCTCATTGGCCCTAATTTTAAATTTCAATCTCTTTTTATTAATTATAAATATTTCTTGGAGATTGTGTCATTTCTTCTTTCCACAAAGTTCAAATTGTATAATCATCATTTTCTTGAATTTTGCATTATTCAATTTGCAAACTTTTGTTCCCAAAATTCATATTTCAAATTTTCCCTCTAGTGCATGAGTTTTACAACTATTAGTCCTACGTATACTATCCCCATCAGACGAAGCATTAGAATTAAGGCTTCCCAAGGTTTAATTCTCGAAGAGATGGAGCCTAATTTGGGTGACTTCTAAAATGAAGATATTGCTAATTCTTCCCATCCTAATAATATCTCTACCTACCCAATTGATGATTCCCATGATGAAGAATAAGCTTTGACTAGAGTTTCCATAGATCAACTTTCAAAATTAGACAATCAATT
The DNA here is from genome assembly GCF_030272615.1 of Cryptomeria japonica. NCBI lineage: Eukaryota > Viridiplantae > Streptophyta > Pinopsida > Cupressales > Cupressaceae > Cryptomeria > Cryptomeria japonica. The sequence continues at coordinate 539,058,654 of NC_081408.1, forward strand.
TGACAACTTCCAATAATGTATGTCCCAAGAATATCCTAATAGTGAAGCTCTTCCATTAATTGAAGGTCAAAAACACATGATTCAAAGTGATAAGACTGGAATTGATATATTGTGTGGTATTGCTCATATTGCTGATTCTAATGTTATGCCTATGAAGAGTTGTCTTGAGAACCTAGGTTATTCACAACCTTCTACACAAATCAATCATTCTATTCCTTTGACCACTTCTATGGCTAGTATTTCCTACTTTCACTTCAAACATCATGCTACTTCAACTCAAAATGTCATACCTACAACCATTAGTCATGGGGGCAATCCCTCTTCTTCATTCAATCCTCCATCTTTATCTATGCCTTCAATCAGTATCATATTGTCTCTCAACCAATCAATATGACACAAGGGGGCAATTCATTCAATCTTTTTACTCCTCCTTCTAGTGTCCCATTCCCTGCTCAATCATCACCTGTGCCTAATTACCATAGTGTCCCACCATCTTAATCTCAAGCAATGCCTTCTTTCAATAACATCACCCCACCTTCTCAATTAAACATGTCTAACAAAAATTCTTCAACCGAAGCAACCATTAATAACCTTGCTCAAATTGTGCCTTCATTGCAACAACAAATCGCTTCAATGAGTCAATCCAAGTTTAGTGTGCCCACATTTGATGTTGCGAGCCCACTTTCTCTTGATATTGTTAGAGATGTCCCTCCTAAGCATGTTGAAGTCCCTCAATTGGAACTCTATAATGGGAAAGTTGATCCTTTAACACATGTCAAAACATTTCAACTTTGTGTATTAACTTTGCTCATGATCAGAGATTGCTTGCCAAATTGTTTACTAGAACATTAAGAGATAAGGCTTTACAATGGTATTTATCTTTGCCTTCTTATTCTATTACTTCTTTTCAACAATTAGCAAATGCTTTTATTCAACAATTTCAAAACAACGTAGGCCCTAAAATCACTTTGATTGATTTAATGCATTGTAAACAAGGTGTTAAAGAAAAAGTGATGTATTTCATTGGTAGATACAAGCATTTGTGTTCTCAAATTTCTTTTCAAGTGCCTGATAATGACATTCAAAGAATTTTCATTTCTAATTTGCAAAAATACATTAGGGAGAAACTTATCTTTTCTGAGTTTACTTCCTTTCCGTAGTTGTGCGCAACACTTCACAATTATCAAATGATTGTGAGTCAAATGGAGAAATATACTCCTATGGCTCCGAGTGATAAGGGTGAGAGTGCTCAACAACTGTTTGCGAAGTTCAAACCAAACAAATGCTTCATCAAATTCAATGACACCATCAACAACAACAATGTGAATGCTACAACAGGTGTGCCTCCTATTTCTAAATTTTTCAAAAGAGAGAAAGAATTTACTCCTTTGAATGAGTCTTTGTATAGCATCATGTCTTAGTTGTTACAAAGAAATGTTATCAAACTTCCTCCAATAAAACCAGTTGATCCTTCTAAGGCAACTTCGCCTCACTTTGATAATAATTCTTTTTGTCAATTTCATCGTCAACCTAGTCATGATACTAAAAAATGTTTTTCATTAAAATGTAGGATTCAAGACTTAATTTATAATAATACTATATCTGTGGCAGGTGTGAATGATAAGGGAAACAAATCAGTAGCTCCTCCTAATCAAAATCTTAATATTTTCACTGATCCTTTACCCTCTCATACCTCTAACGTGATTGAAACTTAACACACTTCTTTCTCTCCCTCTGATTTTACTTTTACAACTCAAAATGTAGTTAATTTGGTAGAGAAACAAGAAACACCTAAGGATCCATGTATCACATTTGATCCTAGTGAGACCATTAGGGCACCTGATGACCCTTTATACATAGTTGCGAAGATCCAAGGCAAACCTGGTCGTGGTGTGCTTATTGGTCCCTCTTGCATGGTTAATGTCATCATTGAAGAATATCTTTATACTTTACATTTTCATCGACCAATCTATGATGATACTAATGTGGTCGTTAAGTTATTTGATGGATTTTCTTGTCCTACCATTGGTTCTATCACACTTCCTATTGAGGTTCATACTAAATCTATAGATGTCAACTTTATTATCATTCCTTGATTTGAACAATTCTGTGTGAAGTTAGGCTACCCTTGGCTATCTTCCATGAAGGCTTCTCTAATCTGTAAGTGTTTGAAATTTCCCCACAATGGAGAAATCATAATTATTAACCATAGCTTATTTCGACCAATCGAAAGAAGCCCAGGTGTTCCTATTGATTACTTTTGGACTTAACAATTTGGATCTCTTGCATCGAGAAGTGATGCTCTCTTTCGATATTATAAAAAATGGAAGAAAGATATGATTTTATTATTTAATTAATTGTGATTTAATTCCTTTAATTCAAATAATCTTTATTATTTAATCAAAATCCATTTCTAAAATAATTAAATAGTTTCCTTAAATTATTTAATTAACTAATTAATTCTTCTAATTTCATTAATCCCCCAAATTCTAATTCTTATAATTTCTTCTAAATTCAAATACATGTGCATGATTTCAAAAATCAAATTGAAAATCCAAGTCAAAGTTCAAGCACATGCTAAATTAATTAATTCAATCAATCAATTAATTAAATCAATTATCTTTTCAATTCCTATTTCCATCTTTTAGTTAGCTTTGTCTAAATAAAGCTCTCAATCAGCTTTCAATCAGTTAACTATTTTCTCCTCTTTATTTCCTCCAATCATTCTTTTTCATCCCTCAGTCAACTTTTTCTCAATCAGTTAACTCATTTATCTATTCAATCAATTCTATTCCACCTCCAAATCAACAGTTTAACTATCAATCAGCATGTGAGCTCACTTGAGTTCCACCTCTTGATCAAATTGTTCCACCTCTCAATCAATCATCTCCAATTATCAATAAATTGAGCATTCAATCTCCATTTTCAACAATCACAAACTTTGAATCTTTGTGTCACTTGGAGGTTGCTAGCGCGACATCTGAGAGCCACCATACCACAAAGAGGAGAAGAGCAATGGAAGCTATACACAGTCTTGGAATAGGGGGGATTGATTGATTTTAATTATATTCCTGTTTCTTTCTTCTATGTTATTTCATTGTTTGTTTGTTTGAATTCTAATTAGGATAGGGATTCGTGATTTTCCCTTTCATTCCTAGTTTACTTTACATTAGATGAATTTATACATGCGACATTTTGGTGAACCCGATGTGAACTAACAACAATTTAACCTTGTTTTTCTTCTGTATAATTTTGCAGATCGTACAATTTTTTTAAATTTTTTTGCAGGTTTGTACAGATTTGCAGAACAAATTTTGAATCATGCAATCGCACTTACATCATCACGCAATTGCATAGATAGGCTCACGCAATCAAGAAGACCGGGTCATGCATTTGTGCAGAACCCATCATGTAAACACCCTTACAGGATCACACATTCGTCAGGGATATTGTTGTTATGTTTATTTTATGTTTTTTATTTTATGCTCTCTGTTCTATCAAATTTTGTATGAAATTAGGTAAATTTGAATATGGTTTACTTTTATTGCATGCTTAATTATGATATTTTATGGCACACAAGGTACAATTCAGAATTTTAGGTGCCAGGAGGACGAAAGAGAAAAGAAGACAAGCCAAATGCTATCAGCAAATCCTCAAAGTAGAAAAGAAGATACAAGATCTAGAGGATCAACCAACCATCAATAGATACAATAGCCTAGTTATCTCTTATAGAGTGAAATATGATTTGCTTAATATAGAGTGGATGATGAGAGATCTTGCTAGGGCATCACAATCTGTTTTACAGGTGTAGACACCTAAAATTGTCCAGTCTAATTAGATAAATATTTTATTTATTTAATTATCTAAGCCTAATTCTTCTATTAATTAAATAAATCCTTATTTATTTAATTAATTCATTTATCCTCTTCTAGCCTTATTTCTCATTTAAATAAATACATTTATTTATTTAAATTATCCTTTTCCTAAATTAAATAAATATTTTATTTATTTAATTATCTCATTTCTTCTATTAATTAAATAAATCTTTATTTATTTAATTAATTCATTAGCTTTTTCTACCTATGACACATGTCATTCATCTCTTAATTCCTACACTACCTACCTTTTTCATTATTTTACTATTTCCTTTACCTACCCTCTAATCCTAGCCGACCTCTCTTTTTTACACCTCTCAATCTTATCCCTCCATTTCATATTGTGTCTTCTATTTAAGGAGATGCCTTCTTCATTGTCAAACCCTAATGTCTAATCACTCATGCTAATGATCATTTTTGGCTACACTACGATCCTACTTGCAACCGCATTCCGTTCTTTGTTGAGCTCTTGTGCATATAAAAATCTGAGAGCAAATATATCAAGCAAGATCAATGGAGATAGGAAGAATGGAGATCAAAACCCTATTGGACATGTAATGGTAAAATCTTTGTGATTTCATGTGATTTGTATTGTCTTAGGTAATCTTCATATGTTATGGTGGATCTTTGTTGATTGTTAGGCTAGGGTTTTGTGGTTGGATTCATTTAGCCTTTCAATATTGTTATTATTGTTATCCATTTTCACCATATACATTTTGGCACGTCCGGTGGGACTCTTGTCCCTTTGCATTTAATCTTTTGTTGCAGATTTTGCGTTTTTGAAGTTGCAGATCGGATATTTTTCGACGACATTTTAGGTTTCTCCGCGTCTGCGAACTTTCGGATCGCATCTCTAAGTTTCAGGAGCGTCTGCGGATATTGGAGTCACGTTTGTGTATTTGACAAGTTTTATTTTGCAGGTCTCAAACAGGAGCGTCTGTGTTTCATAAGCGCGTTTGTGTTGTTTCTGCTCGCGTCTGTGTCCGATAGGGGCGTCTGTGATTTTTGACCACGTCTGTGAGTCACAGAACCGCGTCTGTGTCATACAGACGCGTCTGTGTCGGGGGTAACAGCGTCTGTGTTTTAAATGTTTCGGAATTTTAAAATTTTCTTTGATTCAATTTTCGGATTTCGTACTTAGGGTTTTAGATCTAGTTTATTTTTGGACTAACCCTTGCAGATCTAGCTAACTAAGTTTGTGCAGCTTGTCTTGGAAGCAAAAACATTTTTGTTGAAGGCCCCTCTTTCACAAAGTCTTTTGGGTTTTTAAAATTTACCTAACTTGTGTGCTTGCAGGAAGGGGTGATCATTTGAAACAACCCAAACTACTAACAAATTTTGTTGCAGGTCCTTGGCTAGGGTTTTGAAATTTTGTTGTGTGCCTTGTTTTCATAGATTAGCAAACACTTCCATTGGTGCACTAAAATTGAATCATTGTCTTTTGTGTCTTGAGCAATAGGCTCTTTTTGTTTAATCTTTAGAGGGCCTGTCTTCCCGTGTGGTCATTAGGACTACTAGTGAGAAGAGAACGACCCAAGTGGTAGCAAAAGAAAAGCCATCTTCTTCCAAACCACTATAAATAAATGTATTCATGGTGAAAACTATGAATAACGTGTGCTGATTAGTTCATACCGACACTATGTCTCCCCATAAACCCGTTTGATCAAATTTATTTGATCATTTGTAGGGCGTAACCCCTACCGGCTGGGAGCCTTCTGTATTTACAGAGCTGAAAGTGCCACATGTATGGCCACACGAGCGGATGCCCTTACTAGCACCTTTTTGTTTTAGAAGCCCAAATCCTTCTAGTTGTTGAGGCAGGAGGTCGGACCTCTGGTAGCGGCCCACACACATACGGTTCTTAGTAGAGATACAAAGTTCGCCATGGGGAGTTTTCATGGGGACTGATGCTTGGCTGACCCGAGAAGTGAGTACCGAGGGTGGAGCCAGTGAGGTCAAGCATCTAAGTATCCGCTCTGAATAGCGTAGCCTCGGGGGTAAAACCCTATGTGGGATCAACAACTATTGTCTTGGCCAGCCATAAGAATTGTGCTTGTCTTATGTTAAACATTCAAACATTCAAGACCAAACAACAAAACATTGTGTCTTTTGTGTCTTCAAGTGTATGCAAAACATTTTACATCAAACAACACACTTTTGGAGTCTAAACACTTGCAAACATTGAGTCCTCATCAACATTGTGTCCTCTTGTCACGAAAAAACAGTCAAACAGTCGGATTTGGTCACAACAAAACAACTTCACAGATTGGAAAAATTGCACGAAGTTTACAAAAACGCGTCTGTGTCTATTTTAACCGCGTCTGAGTCATCTAAACGCGTCTGTGAAGGGCATAATAGCGTCTGTGTGTCTAGCAGCGTCTGTGTCGAATAGAGACAAGTCTGTGTCTGGAAATCGCGTCTGTGAAGTATACAAAAGCGTCTGTGTACAGAATTGAAAATTTTTACAGTCCAGCAAACAAAGGAAATCAGTTTCGGAATACTTGAGCTTCTTAGGTTGTTTCTTTAGGTTTCATCTAGCATTCAATCTGTCATTGGGTCTCATACAGTCCATCATTGCTTCACATCTCATTTTACATTCATACTTGTCTAAACTTGAGTCAAAAGGTCACTTGCTTGTCCTCATCATACTTTGTCAACATACTACATACAACTACACTTTGCTAAGTGGTCCCTCATCAAGGTTTCTTACCTTTGGGTCTCATTTGGTCTTACTTAGAGTCAAGGTCAGCTTACCTCATCAAGAGAAACTATCATCTCTTTGGAAGTCACACCTACTCTACTACTTACATACTTGGTCTTACACTTTGGACATTGCAAGTACACCTCAGATTCATTTACACTTCATACAACTCTTGGTCTTCCATACTCTTTTCATTTTTCATCTAGTCTCTCACATCTTGGTCAAACACCTAGTTCATGGTTGAAACCCACCTTCAAAAATCTAGGAGAAAAGCTAAAGAAGCTCAAGAGTCCGCAAACATGAGTTCTTATGAGTATGACAATGATTTATTTTTCAATCCTGAGCACACTACATTGCCTGACAGGGATGTTTATAGAAACAATCCCAATGTGGAAAACACAGACACTACAAACAACAATGCTACACACAATGACAATGTGGACAACTTTTCAATACAATCAGCAGATGTAGAAGAATCCATAATGAATCCCCATTTCAATAGATTGGTTGAAGAGATAATGAAGAGGGATAGACAGTACTTTTTACACATGATGGCACAAAGTGGAGCTAAAATACCTCATGACTTTGACATGTCTCAACTTATGGAAAACTGACCCTCGCAACAAACTCACTCTAACATGGATCAAAGGAGACCCAATAGTGGAGGAAATAGAGGACCGCATATGGTACCTGAATCACCATCAGCTTTGCTTCAAAAACCAAAAATCCCACATACACATGGTCAAACATATGATACTTACCTTCGAAGACCATTATGGAAGCCTTATGCAGATAGATATACTCAATCACATGCTCAAGCTATGGATCAATCAAAACAAGTGGACATTCAAAGGCATGCTCAAAATTTGGACATAAGGAAACCTCATGTCAAATTTGGGGGTAACACAATAGAAAATGAAATGCCTATAGAATATGGTATATATGCACAAAATAGATATGGGGTTCCTCAACATGAAGCTATACCAAGTGCTCCCTATATGCCGCATCAATATAGACCTCCTCCATATGAACATGTCTATGATCAATATCATCCATACATGCAACAAGCTCCTCCTCAAATTGGTGTCTCAAACATGGGGTATGCTACAAGAAATCGATCGCCACCTAAGAATAATTTGGAGCAACAAATCAGAGATCTACGAAAGAAAATGGAGGACATGAGTACACCAAAACCAACATACACTATGAGAGACATATGTCCTTATCCATTTGATAAGAGCATTCCAATGCCTCCATTTCCTGTACACTTTGTGACGCCAAAATTTGACAAGTATAGAGGAAAAGGAGACCCCAAGGCACACATACGATAATTTTTCATAGCCTGCATTGAGGTAGCGGCAGAAGAAACGTATTTGATGAGGTTGTTCCCGCAAAGCTTAGGCGATCAAGCTATGGAATGGTTCTCTCAATTACCTCCTGGTATTAAGTCATGGGGTGACTTAGCAGAGGCATTTATTCAGCATTTCTCCTACAATATAGAAACAGATATCTCAGTCACTACTTTGTGCAATACTAAGCAAAAGGAGGGAGAATCTTTTGCATCATTTTTACAAAGATGGAGAAATCTAGCTAGCAGATGCTCTTGCGAAATCCCACAGAAACAAATGGTAGAAATGTTCACTCAAAACGTTAACAAGGATATTGGCTATGATCTAAGGAAAGCTTGTTTGTCCACCTTCAAGGATGTTATTGAAAAGGGCTTAGCAACAGAAAAGGTTCTAATTGAACAAGGAGTCATTAAAATATTCAAAGAAAACAAAGATGACTTTAAAGGAAAAGACAAGCCAAGATTTTGGAATAAAAACAAAAACACAGTCAATGATGGTGTTGTTGATGCCAATACAGTGAGACCCAAGTTCATCTTTTCAGGATCAAGTTCTACAAACAATCAAGTGAATACTCAAACAACTTCTAGACCACGAAGGAAGTACACCCCATTGGGAGAACCAGTTGAATCAGTTTTCAAAAAGCTTGTAGCAAATAAAGTGATCACAGTTCCAGATTTTCCTCCATATGAACCAAAGGTCAAACCAAATTGGTGGAATGATGATGAGTATTGTGAGTTTCATAAGAGCAAGGGTCACAAGATAGGTAATTGCCATCGACTGAAGAACATTGTGCAAGATCTCATTGATAGAGGTGACATTGAGATTGAGGGACACTCATCCAATCAAGAACATGAGATGTTTAAGGAACCATTACCAAAGCACGACAAGGGAAAAGCCAAAGTCACAGATGATCAGGCCAACTATACTAGAGCACCTTATAACTATGATTCAACTATCAATCACATCTCAATGGACAATCATATCTCTACTATTACCATCAAGAACAAAAATCCTGAGAATCCTCCTCAGAGACCCAAGATTGTCCTAAGAGGTGTTGGATCTTCTTCCGAACCTACCTCTGAATGTCATGTTACAACTCGTCGAGGTAAAATTACGTTGCCAGGTGCCTCCACTAAAAATACCACTTCTTCATCAACCAAGCTTGAGTATGACCTTGTAGAACAGTTAGGGAAGACACCCGCGCTCATCTCCATCCTTGAGCTCCTACGTATATCCCCCGCTCATAAAGCTATTCTTGACAAAATCTTGAGAGACACCGCCGTTCCTACTGATCTGAACGTGGACCAGTTTCAAGCCATGGTGGGACACCTTTCCATTCCACATTCCCTTACATTCACAGAAGCCGATGACGCCTCCGTAAGTCAGCCACATAATGCGCCTTTACATGTTGAAGCCTTCATACACAAACATCGAATAAAGCGAGTCCTGATAGATGGAGGAGCAGGTCTAAACATTTGTACATTGAGCACCATTAAACAATTGGGATACTCTGATAAATCTGTGAATTCTACAAATCAAATCACCATCAAGGCATATGATGATGAAGAGCGTTCATCCAAAGGCACAGTCACCTTACCTCTAAGAATTGGGCCAGTCACAAAGGATGTGGTTTGTCAGGTCCTAGATCTGGATCTCACATACAATATATTGCTAGGACGTCCTTGGATTCATGAAATGAGGGCAGTCCCATCGACATATCATCAATGCATTAAGTTTCCTCATAATGGAGTCGAGGTAACAGTTAACGGTGATCCTAATCCGTTCATGTATTGCAATAACCTGAGATCACATATGGAGACCATCATTCCCAGTAATCGTGAGGCTGTTCCTTCTTCGGCATACATTGACCCTGAGTCACTAAAACCTTCGACATCAAAACAAGGTGAACTTAAAGGTAAATTTCAAGACAAAGGCATGGGAGAGTACACTTTAAATCAGACCATGTATTTACGACAAGTCATGAGCTCTCCAAAAGAATATGGAAGGCCACATCCTAACAAGCAAATATCCATCATGATACTCAAATGGAATCCTACTACCTTTCAAGGATGGGGCGAACTAGAAGAAGAAGATTTATACAAAATGCTCTACAAAGACATTGAAGAGGACACACATGATCAGATCAATATACCTTGTGAGAAATATGGCAAAGGCTTCAAGATTCTACAAAAATTCGGGTATGATGGAAAAAGCCCTCTTGGGTTACGCAAAGAAGGCATTATGGAACCCTTACAACCTGAATTGACTGTAAAAAGAGAACGCTCAAAGGGACTTGGTTTTCTGACTTCCAAGATCCATACTAAGAGGACAGAAGGGGCATCACAAATCAAAATTGCCAAAGTTCAACAAGAGGATTACTATTCCACAGATTCCAACGAATGGGAATGGGGTTCAAACAAATCCTCCAGTGACTATGAGCTCACCGAGACATTCAGAGAGCTAGATGAACTCACAGAAGAAGAGGAATTTTATAAAAAGTTTAGAGTTGGTCAAGAAACAACCCATAAGGATTCCGCACAATCTTCGTTTCAAGGTCTTAGGTCGAAATCACATAGGACGAGGACACCTGTCCCGGAAGGCACTACTAGTGATGACAATTTGGATTCGCTTGCGATCGAAACTGATGAGGAGAGTGCCATCGATGACCTCGACGATTGTCTCGATATACTCGAATATAACCACATCTTCACTCTTAGCCCTACAAACTCCGAAAACATTAAAGGCCTTCCCCTTGTTCACCACCAACTCATTGACTGGGATTATGAAGGACCAACACAATTTGACACATTTCAAAATGACGAAGCTATTATTGACTATCTTGGCATACGAGATGACCTTCCCCCTGGGGACCATAAAGCAGGATACACTATAGAACTCAACAACATAACATATTTCGGTGAGGGTGTCGGACCTTCCAGTCGCAAAAATGTGAAAATAAGAACAAATCAAGGGTCTTATGGCGAAAACCACACTGTGGCGCTATCTGATTCCAAAAAAGTAAAAAGAAAGGACGTATCTGAGGGCGAAAACCTCTCTGAGGCACCCGAAGATGGAAGGCTCGACATTCTCCCAGCATCATATGAGGAAAAGTCATCCATGTTGGTAGAGGATACTATCAAAACGAACATTGGTACAGAAGAGGTTCCACACAACATATTCCTAGCTCAATCATTAACAGAGTCTGAAAGATCAAAATTCATAAGCTTCTTCAAAGAACGACAAATCAACTTTGCATGGTCATACGCTGATATGCCTAGACTAGATCCGGATTTGGTAATGCATCATTTGACAGTCAAACTGGGGGCAAAGCCAGTGAAACAGAAATTAAGAAAAATGCATCCACAAGTGGCATTACTAGTCAAAGCAGAGCTAGAGAAATTATTGGATGTCGGATTCATACGCCCAATTGATTATCCCGAATGGATCTCCAATTTAGTACCTGTCAGTAAACCAGATTGCAGCATCAGAATATGTACAGATTTCAGAGACATCAACAAAGCTTGTCCGAAAGATGACTTCCCATTACCAAATTTCGACTTGATCGTTGATCTCACAGCAGGTCACAAAATGTTATCTTTAATGGATGGATTTTCTGGTTATAATCAAATCAAGATTGCACCTGAGGATCAACACAAAACATCATTCACTTGTCCGTGGGGAACTTTCTGTTGGAATGTCATGCCCTTTGGGCTGAAAAATGCAGGTGCTACATATCAAAGAGCAATGACCACTATCTTTCATGATCTCATGCACATAACCGTGGAAGATTATGTTGATGATCTCTTGGGTAAATCAATAGACAGAGATACACATTTGGACATACTTTCAGTCGTCTTTGATCGGTTGGAAAAATATAAGGTAAGATTAAACCCCAAGAAATGTGTCTTTGGAGTAACCTCCGGGAAGCTCCTAGGATTCATTGTGTCCAAAAAAGGAATCGAAGCCGATCCAGCAAAAGTCAAGGCTATCTTGGACATGCCGCCACCCAGAAATATCAATCAACTTCGATCCTTACAAGGGAGACTCCAGTCTATACGAAGATTCATAGCACAACTTGCAGATAAGTGTAATCCTTTTCAGCACCTGCTACATAAAAATATCAAGTTCAAATGGGATGATAATTGTCAACAAGCTTTTCAGACACTCAAAGATTATCTTTTGAATCCGCCAGTTTTGATGCCACCAATTCCAGATCAGCCTTTGTTGCTATACATATCAGCTACTCCAACAACACTGGGGGCACTCCTAGCGCAACAAATTGCTGACGGCAAGGAAAAAGAAGTATACTATATCAGTCGCACATTGGTGGGATATGAGCTAAACTACACACCAATCGAGCGTGCATGTCTCGCTGTGGTCTTTGCTTCACAGAAATTACGACATTATATGCTTACTCACAAGACTAAGTTGATTGCAAGAATTGATCCATTAAAATATCTTCTCAACAAAGCTACACTTACTGGGCGATTGGCCAAATGGGTAATGATCCTGAGTGAATTTGACATCGAGTATGTAGACAGAAAAGCAATAAAAGGACAAGCAATCACAGATCAATTAGCAGATGCTCCCATGATAGATGATGTTCCTCTAAATTCAGAATTTCCAGATGAATCCATTTTAACAATATCACAGGCAAGACCATGGCAACTATACTTTGACGGATCATACACACAGCATGGGGCAGGAGCTGGTATTCTCTTTATAACGCCTCAAGGCGATTCTATACCAAAATCATACCGCTTATCATTTCCTTGCACCAACAATATAGCGGAATATGAGACATTAACAACTGGATTACGAATTGCAGTTCAGTGGAAGATCCATGAACTTTGTGTTTTTGGGGATTCTCAACTTGTCATCCATCAAGCAACTGATGATTACCAAACAAAAGATGAAAATTAATGCCTTACAAACAAATGGTAGATGATTTGAAACAACACTTTACAAAGATAGATTTTGAGCAGATACCAAGAGAGCAGAATCGTGCTGCAGATGCTATGGCTACAATTGCCTCACTGATTGATCTACCTCAAAATGAAACCTGCTATGAGTTCCTGGTAGACAACTTGTTGGTTCCTTCATATGAGATCACTCCTACTGAAATGATATGCGTTGTTGGTCCCAAATCCCAGTTATATGGTTCCATATTCACATATCTTCGTGACAATATCCTACCTCCTGATCTATCGAATAACCAACGCCACACTTTCATTCGCTAATCCTCTCGATATGTCATTCTAGCTGATATCCTATACCGACGAGGTTTAGATGGCACTCTTCTTAGATGTTTAGAAAGCGATGAAGCTCAGATTGCGTTACGTGAAGTGCATGAAGGGATATGTGGTCCGCATACTAGTGGTCCTACCTTGGCCAAGAAACTCATCAGGACTGGATATTATTGGCCCAATATGGAAAAAGACTCATATCAGTTTGTCAAGAAATGTAAGCAATGTCAAATTCATGGAGACCTCATACATGCACCAGCACAAGAACTACAACCACTTGCGTCTCCTTGGCCCTTTTGTCAGTGGGGGCTTGATCTCATAGGCAAGATTCACCCTCCTTCCTCCAATGGTCATAAATTCATTATCACAGCCACAGAGTATTTCACAAAGTGGATTGAAGTCGTGCCTCTCACACAAGTCACTGGAAAACAAATTGCTACCTTCATCCTTAACTATATCATTTGCCGATATGGTATTCCTAAGTCCATTATTACTGATAACAGGCGTCCCTTCAAAAATCAGGATGTTCGTGAACTCTGTGACCGCTTCCATATTTCCCATCGTTTCTCCACACCATATTACCCCCAAGGTAATGGCCAAGCTGAGGCGTCTAATAAAACAATTCTTAAAATCCTTAAAAAGACAGTCGACGACGCTGGCCGTAACTGGCATATCCAACTCAATCCTGCACTTTGGGCCTCCCGCATAAATGTCTGTACACCTACAGGAGCTACACCCTACTCACTTGTCTATGGCGTTGAAGCCATCTTGCCTATTGAGGTCGAGTTACCTTCTTTACGGGTCTCTTTGCAAAACATCATCAACGATGAAGATTACAGGGTCTCTCGCTTACAAGAACTAGAACTGTTGGATGAACGGAGACAAACTGCTTTTAATCATCTCAAGGCTTACCAACAACGAATGAGTCCAGCTACAATCACAAAGTCAAGCCTCACACATTTGAGGTAGGTGACTTGGTTCTCAGAGAAAATCCTAAAAATCAACAAGACAGAGAGAAGAAGGGCAAGTTCGAACCCAACTGGCTTGGTCCTTACATCATTTCAGCAGCCTACGGATCTGGTGCATATTAGCTCTCAACTACAGAAGGTGAACCTTTGGAAGATCCTATCAACAACATGCACCTTCGTAGATTTTACACATAGCTCTTCGGAGTATCCTAATTCAAAAATACAAAAAAAAAATTAAAAAAAATTAAAAAATACAAAAAAAATTATAAAACAAAAAAATCGTTACTTGGTGAAAACCTGGCAAACAGGCGCCTTGTGACACAAATTTTTTTTTTGAAAAATCCAAAGAAGTAAAGAGAAATAATTTCGTCCAACGGTGAAAACCACTTCGGTGGCACCCTGGGCAAGTACCATGGTGAAAACTGGGTCACCAGCGCCATGCGTAGAGACATTGCTCCTCCCTCCTTCAGGATTCTCTTTCATCACTTCACATTGCACACACTCACAACCTATTCACTCATAATAAAATTACCCATTCCCATCATGGCTTGTTATTGATCTACCCAAGATTGGTTAGCCATTCATAATAAACCTCTCTTTTCACTCCCTTTCCATCCATAATAAGTCAGATCTTATCTGTGGCTAAGGCAATTCCTACGTCTAGTGATGGGTGTGGAACTGAGAACACCACATGTTTCGAGGAGTACAGTTTCTTCCAGCTTCCTTCAGTCTATTCGCGCACAATCCGCAATAAAACAACATTTGCATCACAGATCCGCAATAAAGTTTCGTCTTCTCCGCAATAAAGTATCAGTTTCATGGATTCAGTCAGTTTCAGATGAGACACAACAACAACAATGGGCTTCAACAAATCAAATCTTTCAACAGACTCAGACAATATTATGGTTCAGTGCTATCTATCCTCTTTGTGAAAGTAAACATTGTGACCACAATCAAATACGACTTATACAAGTGACAAGAGACACTAAACTTGAGGACTACAGTGGATGTTGGTGTCGAGTCTTGGTTTTCTTTTGATTTTATCTTTTTGGTGACATGTCTTTTAGCTTTTCCAGGATGTCTTTGATTAGAGATTCTATCTCCAGGATGTCTTTGACTAGAAAGGCGAGGATGGGGTATCGTCACCTATTTGCATTTGTTGTCTGTGGATTGTCTTTTAGTAATGCTATGACTTGTCCAAGGATATGAGGACACTGTAAGTCTAGTGTGAACTGGGGCATTCCTTGTTTGTGACTGTCTTATCTCCATGCAAACGGGTACAATGACTTTCTGGGTCGAACATATGCCTCGATTGTCATAACCTATTTTGCCATAATAAAGCTCAATGATGATAACGCACAAGAAGCTCTTTCACTTTCATATCTTCTGTCTTTCATCCCCCTTTCTTGATTGACTTCCATCGTCCTTCTTGAGTCCGCGTAGCCTGCTATCACATGACTGAGTATAATGACACACCAAAAACATTTGCATTTCATGTAGTTGCACCTGCATTACCACATATAAACATTTCATACATACATATAGATATCACAATTGCATCACATCTTGCACACAACACCTGTTAGCACAATTTACACTTACATTATCATATTCATTTGCATCACATACATTCACATTTGCATCATGCATCACATATAAAACATAAAAGAACAAAAACATATATATATTGCATTGCATTATATACATATTTGCATCCATATCATAAACATCCATATCATAAAACATGCATCATAAGAACATCTCATCACATAGGTACACATGCATATAGCTGCCACAAAAATGAATCATCTCTCATATATATAATCAAATGTGTCATGATACAATGATGTCAAAAAAATCATATGGCTACAATCACCCGCAGGTGTCTACAATACAAAAAATGGTACAAATACTGATACAAGGGAGCCCTCTATGGCTATGATGAACTCCCTCCCTCGGAGCCGCCTGGCCTCGACGGAATCTGAGCCCTAGAAGGACCCGCTTCAGGATCACCCTGCCTGTCTGGTGGTGGTGGAGGACCCATGACCCCACCACTCGATGCCTGTCTCCTCCGGCTCCCTCCCGTAGCTGTCGCTGTACGCGATGGTCTATGGAAGCTCCTCGCCCGCTGATCTGCTGGCACGACACCATAATACAGGTCCCTCCAGTAGGCAATCTCCTCTCTGGCTCGCAGGACATATGCGTAGCCTGCTCCTGTGTCCTCCGCCGCCTGCCTCCCTGCCCTCAGTGCTGTCTCAGCCTCAATGTAGCGCTGAATCGCCTGATCCCTCTCCCGCTCAGTATCCTTGAGCCTGATCCTGAGTCGGTCCCTCTCCCTCTCCAGATCCTGGATCTCATCTGCCTGGCCCTGGCAGATCTCCCTGAGCTCAATCAGCTCATCCTCCTCTGGATCCCCACCCTCTGCCTCGGCCTGTGGCTCTCCCTCTGCGGGTGCCTACCCCTGTACCTGTCCCTGTACCTATACTGGTGCCTGAACGGGTACCTGTCTCGGTACATGTCTAGGTCCCTGTACCTATCTCTGTCCCTGTGCCTGTACTGGCACCTGTCCCTGCACCTGCACCTGTCCCTGTCTCTGTCCCTGTGCTCTAGGACCCTGTGTTGCTGGTACCTGTAGGGGCAATCCACCGCGACCCCTCACCACCTGGGCCTGTCCCTCCTGTCCACCCTCCCTCCGAGGTGCCACCCTCCTCTCCCCAACTACTCCCCTCTGCCTCCGTCAGCCTCTGCCCCCATCACCTCCACCATCATCATCGTCATCTCCCCCCCCATCTCCCTCCAATGCCTCTCCTGGATCTGTCAACCGTGGGAACGGATGCTCTGCCCAATATGCGGAATACTCTGCATCCATCCCGACGTCCTCGATCTCTGGCCACATATCCCAAGGTAGGGGCACCATCTCTGCCAGCTGTGTGACTGCCTGATCATATGACAACAAACGCCCGAACTGCGCCTGATCCCTCACTGTACGGGCATACATACCCGAGCCTCGTGGCATCCTCTGGATCCTGCCATACTGCCTGCATACTCTTTCCACCAGCTATCTCTCCAATATATAGGGCATCCGCCCAATCAGATACCTGCTCCGGAAGGTGTAAGGCAGCTCCACTGCGTCATCCTCCCACTCCTCGCATCCCAGATACGGCCTCCAGATGACGACGTCAATGTCATCTATCACTCACCGCCAATGCTCTAACCTGCCAATTCGAGGCTGTGAAGTGATCATGTCGTACAGATGAACAAAACTCCGTCCATGACCTCTCCCTCTGAAGTGTATCGGCCGTGTGATAGGCAGATGCTCATATGCCCAAACCTGCAGTAGTGTCACTCCACAACCCAATCCCACTGATCCATGGTAGACGAACTGGTGAAGCTCATAATATAGGTGGGCCAAAACACATGGACCCCATGCATATCTGGTGTGCTACGTCACCAATATCTCTAGTGCTCCTCCCCAGCCCACTGCCAACCCCCGTGTCGCCCTGTCCGGACATAGGAACCCACTGATAGCTCCTCCGATCACAGCTGGCAAAGCTAACCCTATCGCAGTCATGGTGTCCCATGCCACATGTCCTGCTCTCATCTCTAGGTCGGGATCCTGAAACACCCGTCTCAAAGCCTCTCTATCTCCATCGCGATCGTATGGAATCAGCTCTCCATCGATCGGTATGTGCAGAATCCTGTAAACATCCTCCAGGGTGACTGTCATCTCACCCATCGGCAAATGAAATGTGCATGTCTCTGAATGCCATCTCTCGGCCAGCGCAGTCAGCAAACCCATGTTTGCTCGAAACTCAGGCACATACAGCACGTGTCTCAATCCCATCTCCTCGATGGTAGCTCTATCCTGAAAAGACAACTCTGGTCGCAACCTCTGTGTCGACGGGAATCTCTCCCGTGACTCCAACATAGGCAAATACTCCTGCAGTCAAACAAATCAATCATGTCAGTCATGGTGGCATTCACTGTTCATCACAAAATGCTACTCACTATCTAAATGCATATGGTTATCTATCTCAGTGACACTCATTGTTCATCACAAAGTGTTGCTATCTATCCTAGTAGTGCTCCCTGTTCATCACAAAGTACTACGTGTTTTGTACTCCTTGTTCGTCACAAAGTGCTGCTCATACTTTGGGTACTCCCTGTTCATCACAAAGTACTCTATCTTGGTGCTCCCTGTTCATCACAAAGTGCCTTGATCTATCCTAGTCTTCCCAGAGGACCTACTTGAGTGTATCCTCTCAGCAGCTTATCCAATCGACAGCGTATGTTCATAACAGAACTGTCGATTTGACCTAGAAGCCAAAACCTTGCATTTTCAGACATAAACGCGTTTCTAACTCACACACGTGCCTATTGACTGCACAAGCGCGCCTAAACAACACAAACGTGCCTGTTTGACATAAACGTGCCTACATTTGTCACAAACATGACTTTGCAACATAAACGCCCCTGAGAGACGTAAACGCGCTCGCATTCGACACAAACGCGGTTCCAGACACAGACGTGCCTGGCACCGACACAGACGCGCCTGTCGGACACAGACGCACCTGGCACTGACGCAGACGCGATTTCACGTTTTTGCACTTTTTTGTATACTATTCCTAGGCGCATTTATTGCTCTATTCGACATGCATTAATGAAAAAAATAAATGCATCAAAGTACGAGGAGGTTTGCTGGTACTTACCGGCTCTCCTGCCTCTGCTGGTCTCTGAAATCGGCGAACACGGTCGAATCTGTGTATGAAAGCCATCGCTGCTGACTGCTGCTGCTCTTTTCTCGCTCTGCACTTTGATCTCGTGAAGGTGTAGATGACAATGAGGATGTCTTTTGCCCGTGGTCTATCTTATAGCTTATCCTAGCCCTCGCCTTCATTTCCCGAGTCAGTCTTCTTTATCCCGTGACTTTGTCACTTTATCCGGTCAATCCATTCTATCTTGTCTTTCTTATCGAGAGATTGTCTGCAATCTTTTCAGACATTTTCATCCAATCTCTCGAGGGGGCATATCATTCCCATACTGGGGCAACTTTGTATCAGTTCATCTTATCTTCTTTGAAACAACGCGACAAGCCGCATTGTCTCAAAGAGGGGCAAAATGTAGACACCTAAAATTGTCCAGTCTAATTAGATAAATATTTTATTTATTTAATTATCTAAGCCTAATTCTTCTATTAATTAAATAAATCCTTATTTATTTAATTAATTCATTTATCCTCTTCTAGCCTTATTTCTCATTTAAATAAATACATTTATTTATTTAAATTATCCTTTTCCTAAATTAAATAAATATTTTATTTATTTAATTATCTCATTTCTTCTATTAATTAAATAAATCTTTATTTATTTAATTAATTCATTAGCTTTTTCTACCTATGACACATGTCATTCATCTCTTAATTCCTACACTACCTACCTTTTTCATTATTTTACTATTTCCTTTACCTACCCTCTAATCCTAGCCGACCTCTCTTTTTTACACCTCTCAATCTTATCCCTCCATTTCATATTGTGTCTTTTATTTAAGGAGATGCCTTCTTCATTGTCAAACCCTAATGTCTAATCACTCATGCTAATGATCATTTTTGGCTACACTACGATCCTACTTGCAACCACATTCCGTTCTTTGTTGAGCTCTTGTGCATATAAAAATCTGAGAGCAAATATATCAAGCAAGATCAATGGAGATAGGAAGAATGGAGATCAAAACCCTATTGGACATGTAATGGTAAAATCTTTGTGATTTCATGTGATTTGTATTGTCTTAGGTAATCTTCATATGTTATGGTGGATCTTTGTTGATTGTTAGGCTAGGGTTTTGTGGTTGGATTCATTTAACCTTTCAATATTGTTATTATTGTTATCCATTTTCACCATATACAATAGGTTCCTGATCAGAATTAACTTTCTTTTTTACATTTTTGTTTTGTTTGTCTGCGGATCATGCAATTGCTCTGTTAGGATCACACAATCATTCTATTAGGATCACACAATCACTCTGTTAGGATCACGCAATCACTCTGATAAAATTACGCAATCACTCTAATAAAATTATGCAATCGACCTTATAGGACCACACAATCATTCAGGTATCATCACGCATTTGTTTTTAGTCATAGTTTATGTCTCTGTTTTTGTTAGGTTTTATTGGGTTATTGATTATCTATTTGCAGCATGTGGTGAATTTATAGAGAGGATTAGATCTTTACTGAATCATAAACACTCATGCTCTCACACTTCAGTTTTGGGCTTAAAATTAACAATGGTTAAAATGGACATGCATGTTATAACACTTCAGTTTTGGGCTTAAAATAAACAATGGTTAAAATTGACATGCATGCATTCACATTTCAGTTTGGTGTTTTAAAATTGACATGCGCATGCTCATCTCACACCTAAATTTGGGTTTTAAAATGAATGTGAATCAAGTTGCTCAATAGATTAACTCACATTTCATTTTCTTAAGGGAAAGAACTTTTATTGTGTTTGGGGTGGACCTACTATTGCATTAAATACCTTTCCACCCGCCTTCGAGGTCTTGGGAGAAAGGGAGAAGGTGATAACAACGCCCAAATTTTCATTTTAGTAGTGAGGGGTATCTTTGACTGGGGATTTTATCACCCCACAGAGGTACTTCGAATTGGGATGTGTTGGGGATATCAACTCTCCCAACATACTCTCGAGCGGGTTTTTTGAGCCGCTATATAAATATATTGGTCAGGTGGTTAGAGTGTTGAGTGAATTCAACGTATGTGGGGGTCTTCCCTTCACCGATAAGTTCAACTAAAGTCTTAAGTGACTTTCTCTGAGAATTCATCGTTGGATCGGGACCCCTCAAAATTTTACAATAAGAACCAACTTAGTAGCCCAAATCCTACATTCAGTGATTCCGAGAGTGCGGATCGTACCCCATAGATATCCCTCATGTACCTTTCATTATGAGATAGAAATCCCTCAGTGATAAGATCTTCGGATCTTAGAGGTAAGAGAGACTAGCATGCCCAAGAAGTGTGTGTTGTGGAGTGGAGTCAATGTTTCCAAACTCTCTATCTGTCCGTCTTGTTTTGGTATTTTAGTGCGGGGGCCTCATTGAATGGTGTCCACTGTCCAACCTAAGATTGTATTTTGTGCTTTTTTATGTATCGTTGTACCAAACCAATATTGAGTCAGTTTTTTGGGCTATTTCAGGCCCTATCTTATGTATCTCTGAATTTTTTAGAATTGGTCAGAACATAGTTCAGTCAGCTATACCTATCTTCAAACAATTGTTCTCAGATTTGGAAAAAAACAAACTTGTCCTACACACAAAATTACTGGAAACAAAGTCCATCTTGAAACGTCAGACAGTCATACAAACTCAAAATTTTATATACTTGTGATAACAGCCAGTCCTTGCATAGTCCCTACATCATCCTCATTATTGTCCTTATTATCATCCTCATTTACATCATTAGAATTTGCATAAGTCCTTGCATAGTCCCCATTTACGTCCTTATTATCATCCTCATTTACGTCCTTAGAATTTGCATAAGTCCTCGCATCATCCTTATTATCATCCTCATTTATGTCATTAGAATTTGCATAAATATTTGCATAAGTCCTTGCATCCTCCTCATAGAGTTCCCATATTTGTCATCATAATCTTCGCATAAGTACTTATTTGTGTCCCATTGACCTCCTAGTTCATTTTAGTGTTGTTATAATCTTCATTTTAGTCCTTGTCTAGACTTCATATACGTCTGTCTTATCCATTATCATTTGCATATTCATCCTAGAAATTCATACCCCAAACATCCAAATCACAATTAAAGGATCAATCAAACTCAACCTCAACTCAAACAAGTTTGTCAAGTTCAACAAATCAAACATTGTCACATTCAGAGAAATGAAGAAAACATCTTACATGTTGTGATCCTAGGTCCAAACCAGTCAAGAAAACATCATGGATTGGCATTATACATTTTGTAGGGAAGGTGGAGAATTCATCCCTTCCATTCCTATTCCATCACCATCCATAGAAACCTTAGCTCAACAGATCAAGACTTTGCAACAACAAATGATAGACATGACTAGTCCTAACAACCATAGGGGTTGGTTAGAAAAAATGATGAGAGAAGTGATGACCATGAGGGAATCAATATTAGGACAACCTTCTTCTTCTTGTGAGACCATTCAAACATGCCAACCTTCATTCTTCATCAAAATCGTTCCTACATCAGTTCAACCAACATTAGAGTTGTGTAAACCTTCTTTTTCTTTCAACCCACTACATCGATCATACCAATCATATCAACCCAACAATCAAACCCCTTTCAACCAAAATCAAACCCCATTCAACCAAAGTCCAAATCAAAATTCACACCAACCCAACATTCAAACCTCTTTCAACCAAAATCAAACCCCATTCAACCAAAGTCCAAATCAAAATTTATTCAACCAAAATCAAACATCTTTCACTCAAAATCATACTCCTTTCAACCAAAATCAAATCCCTTTCAACCAAAGCCCAAATCAACCATATCTATCTACCATTTCATCATCCCCTGAAGTCACACAAGACCAATCCATGCCATCTTTATTGAATAACACAACCTCCCAAGCGCTATCCACAAATACAAATCCAATCTAATCCAATTCATCATGCTAGTCCTTTCCATGCTTCATAAATTCAAAATCCAATGCTATCATATATTCCATTTCCAAGAAAACCCACTTCAAAGAGTCTCATTCAAAATCCTTTCTCATCAAGCCAAAGCGTTGAAACCTTCCAAGAATCTCCCATGCATATCCAAACTCCTTCCCCGTGTCAAGAGGATGTTAAAAAATTAGAAGAAATGAGTCCTGAAACAAATAAAGATCAAGAACAAACACTTCCATCATACCCAAATTTTGATCAAGATCCTACTGACCAAGAATCTTATGATGATCCCCTTGCTCTTTTCTATTCCATTCATAATGATAGCCTTCCATCTCAAGAACAAAGTGTCCTTTCAAGTTCCATCCAACATCCACCTCCTAAGCATGATCTGGACATCTCTTCCATCCCTCCTAATAATCCCTTTCTAAGTCAAGATCAAAGTATTCCTTCACCTTCATGTCTTAAGCAAGATCCCTTTATTTCTCCAGATCCTGATCAAGATCCATCCATCCCTTCATCTCCATGTCATAATCCTCCATGTTCCTCACAAGATTGCCTATCAAATGAACTTACCATTTCTCCTAGTCGCCCTCATGATCCCAATCCCTCTACACAAGTTGTTCATGAACCCCTTATCAATGAAATCACCAATCCAGATCATACTACATAGAGCAACTTGTCAACAATTGTATGTGAGCCATCATCACATGCCAATGTGGTGACATAAACAAGCATGACACCAGCTAATGAAATCAACACCCAAATTGTTTCATCATCTTCTTCATGCACAAGCATAACACCAGCTAATGAGATCGACACCTGGTTGGTTTCATCATCCTCTTCAAGTGCATCAATAAAAATAGGCATAGCACCCTCTCATGTCACAACTTCAAAACCAAAATCAATTTGCCTCATACACGCACACTTGATAGATTGGGGGCAAGAGAATCTACCACAATTGGATTTCTTTGAAAATGGTAAGGCTATAGTTGAATTCATGGGTGCCAAACCTGGATTTCCCTCTAATGATCCACAAAATCCAAAAACTAATAAAATCAACATTGGAGATGTCAAACATGTACACTTAGTTGAGTCCTTATATCCTATTGAAAAATACATCTTTATCTGACTCTTCAAACAAAGACCAATGAACTACCTACACAAAACTTCCTTACCCTATGAACAACATGCACCTTAAACGATATTATATCTAAGGGTTGGGTTAGTTTAGGTTTTACGTTCCGCATTGCATATCATTTTTATTTTAAAAACATTGCATCACATATAGTTTCTTTCTCAAATGCATCACATTCGCAAAGTTTTTGCATTTACATATAGCAGCATCAATAAAACAAGGCAACCGTCCAAGTTTATCATCTGTTTGCATTCAAGAGAGACATGGGTCATCTCCTTTCTCATATATTTGGACATGAAGTCTTTGAGGTCCTAAGGTCATTCATTTTCAACATCACCCTGTGATGACACTTTACTTATGGTTGGGTAGCGATTTCACTATTTGAGACTTATTAACCCAAAATCTATCAATTGCTATATCTCAAACACATCAACAAAATCTCTAAATTCATTCGAGACACCTAGTTGATCATATGACTAGTGAAATATCTAAAATTCTACTTCAGCGCTGCTATAATAGTCACACCCAAGTAGGTTTCATTACTTACAAGTCAAGGCAAGAAAATAAAAAATAAAAAATGCTATGCCAAATATTCATCTCAAGGAAAAAGAGAAATGATATATAACTGAAATATCACGCATACAAAGTGCGACAAAAAAGCTTGACTATGGGAACATACAAGTAACTCCATCAGGGCTATTAACGCCTGTTGGCAATGGAGCAATATTTATGAGAAATTACAGTCTATAACCTCATTGGAGCTCTAAAAGCTTGCTGGCAGTGAGGCTCTATTCAGGATGCTTTAGAAGTTAGAATAATCCATGTAGCTAGTCATATAGGATGCTAAAGATCTTTAATGAACACAAGAGCATGAATTAACTAATTTGCACACACATGGGCAAAAGAAGATCAAAGTTTCAAGAACCAATGGGGAAGTTTTTTGCGTCTCCGTTTGTAAATCCTAGTCACTAAGTGTGTTAATTTGGATGTTCCAAGCGACCTTAAGGATCGATTGACCGCTTATCTATGAAACGTTTGGCACCTCTAATTCAATTGGTGTATTGCAAAATGCTAAACAAACATAGTCATCCTTGTTCGAATAGGAATTACATCTTCATTATGCATTTTGCATTAACATGGGTCATATTGAAAATTCATTGTCTTTACATACATTCTACAGGTCATCATATCATATAGGTCCACACACTAGGGGCATAACTGAAAAAATCATAAAAATAATTAAAAATCCTAAAAAAATCCTAAAAAATCAAATATGATCCTGAAAAAATCCAAAAAACAGTGAAAAACAAAAATCCAAAAACAGTGAAAAAAATCAACCAAAAACATCCATATAAAGTCCTGAAAAAATCAACCAAAAACATTCAAATATCAATCCACAAAATCAACCCAAAAGCAATCAAAAATCAATCAAAAAACTTGCAATAAAATGTCTCGCAAGAATCAAACATCCTAGCAGATATCCAACAAACGCTTCACACGAAGTTAACAAAGGATACGACTATCCAGTCAAACATCTGCAATCAACTGATCAAGTTGTCTTATCAATCTTATCATATCCATATCAAGTGATCATTATCTTGTCGTAAATAGAAGAGGATACACTTGAAATTAGACAGGTCAGTCTTAAATGGGGTCCGCAACTTTCTAAGATCAAACATTATCAACTATCACATCAAGCAAATGATAATGAAGACACAAGATTAGTATAGCTGCTGAATTTTGTCCAGGTCAGTCTTTATCTTTTATCATTTGGCGACAAATTGTGTTCCTAGGCTACTCAAGGATGTCCACAAGTGACTAGAGGAGCCGAGATGGGCATTATCCTTTTCTTTGTTTGTTGTTTGTGGTGTGAACCAATGAATTTATGGGGTAATAGTTCCAGTGGGTGTCTGTGTTGGTACGTTCATTTAGCAAATATCCTATGCAAAAGTCAAGGATAGTTATGCTTGTGAGGGTGAACTCACAATAATGGTTCCCACTTTTTTGCCACTTTTGACACTGAGATGTACATTTTTAAAATAATCTTCAACTTCCGAGAACTATAACTTTTAAACTATTAAAAATTTGAAGATGATGTAAATTAGTGATTTCTAGCATTTTGTTTGTAGATTCTATATACATTTTTTTCAAATTTTTTTGAAGGATTTTTTTTCAAATTTTCCATCTCCCTCGAAAAGTAGTTTTTTACAACAAACTACATTTTTTAAGAGTGAGGTGCCCCCCGAAATGTATAACTTTTTTTTCTATAAATGATAAAAACTCAATTCTTTCGAATTTTGGTTTGTAACATCAATATGAAGTCCGACTAGTCATAATTTAGACATAGGTTTACGTTTGAACACATAACTTGTTCTATATAAATTGAAATTCAATTTTTTTTTTTTGTTAGAAAGAAGACATCAATACCAGGGGCATAGATATTTTTTAGAATTTTTTTGAATTATTTTCTTATTTTTCCCAATGCATTGAACAGAGAAGTTCATGTTCGATGAAAAACCAATTTTCCATAAAATTAAAAAAACAAGAACATAATAAATTCAAAATATAACAAAATTATACTCGTTGGAAAGCTTGCTTCGAGTACTACAATCTAATATTTTTGGGTTGTCAAGATTATTTCATTCGTGCTTTGAACCAGAGCTCCAAAGTCATTAATTCTTCAGAATTCTAATTTTTTTTGGGAGAAACCTCAAATTAGAGGGTTCGAATGAACAGTACTTCAAGCGAATGGGGTTCGCTCGAATCCATTATGGTTCGAGTGAACCCCCTTTCACTTGAACCAATAGGCTTGATTTTGGCCCGTACAAAGTCACCCGCGGTTCGAGCGAACCCAGGTCCGCAACGTGGTTCACTCGAACTCCCAAGGGTAGTTCGAGCGAATACCACTATTTCGCTTGAACACCTAGAAAATCGAAGTTCCCACTTTTGCCAAATTCCTTCGTTGGCAAAAGTGGGAACCAGCTTTGTGAATTCACCCGTGACTATCCCACATACCTTGACCCCTGACACTACAACCAGAATGGAGGGTTCACTCCTTGTTCGCTATGTGTTTGTTTCTTTAATGAGATATCTTTACATCTTGGTTCCTTATACCTTGATGTTCTAAGCTTCATTGTTCAATAATAAGGTTCAGTGATGAATATATATTGCACAATAAATAATGACACGGGTTCGTGAATCAATCATTCTCATTTGATTATTGCTAGTTTGTTGATTCTTTTCTCATCATCTCTTTCTAAATCATTTTCTATCATCTAAAAGTATTCTATTTCATTCTAAGGTTCATTCTCTCATATTCTATCTCAATATCATCTTCACATCACATATCTCTATCTCTAATCAACTAATCATTCTTCTATCTTTCATCTCACATTCTTCTTTTTTCGAGAGATCATTCATGTCTTTAATGCATGAAACTTCACACAATTACTCATTATACTGATATCAAAAATATGGTCTCAATTTCTGAATTTTTCGACCACCTTTTCGGAGGGTCATATTTACACTATACAGTGGTACCAAGGCATAGAGGGGCATAATTTTTTTCGTTTTCTTTGAAACAACGTCGTTCTGACATTGTCTCAAAGAGGGGTAAATGTAGACACCTTAAAATGTCTCATTGATCATGTACTAATTATTCCTCTAATTGATTAAATAATTCTTTAATTCTTTAATTAAGTTAATTAATCTTATTCTTCTAATTTGATATTTCCACATCATCTTACTAATTAATTCATTTCCAATGCTATCATCATTTAATCATCTTACTAATTAATTCATTTCCAATTATGTCATCATTTAATCATTTTAACCATTTTCCTAATATTAACTAAATATTTATTATTTAATTAATTTAGATTAATTTTGATTAATTCCCCAATTTAAATATTCTTCATTATTTAAATAAATTAATTTTCAATTTCTATCTCTCTTCATCTAATCATTAACCCTTTTCTAAATATTAATTGAATATTTATTATTTAATTAATTGTGATTTAATTCCTTTAATTCAAATAATCTTTATTATTTAGTCAAAGTCCATTTTTAAAATAATTAAATAGTTTCCTTAAATTATTTAATTAACCAATTAATTCTTCTAATTTCATTAATCCGCCAAATTCTAATTCTTCTAATTTCTTCTAAATTCAAATGCATGTGCATGATTTCAAAATTCAAATTGAAAATCCAAGTCAAAGTTCAAGCACATGCTAAATTAATTAATTCAATCAATCAATTAATTAAATCGATTATCTTTTCAATTCCTATTTCCATCTTTTAGTTAGCTTTTTATAAATAAAGCTCTCAATCAGCTTTCAATCAGTTAACTATTTTCTCCTCTTTATTTCCTCCAATCATTCTTTTTCATCCCTCGGTCAACTTTTTCTCAATCAGTTAACTCATTTATCTATTCAATCAATTCTGTTCCACCTTCAAATCAACAGTTCAACTATCAATTAGCACGTGAGCTCACCTGAGTTCCACCTCTTGATCAATTTGTTCCACCTCTCAATCAATCATCTCCAATTATCTATAAATTGAGCATTTAATCTCCATTTTCAACAGTCACGAACTTCGAATCTTTGTATCACTTGCAGGTTGCTAGCACGATATCTGAGAGCCACCATACCACAAAGAGGAGAAGAGTAATGAAAGCTATACACAGTCTTGGAATAGGGGGGATTGATTGATTTTAATTATATTCATGTTTCTTGCTTCTGTGTTATTTCATTGTCTATTTGTTTGAATTCTAAATAGGATAGAGATTCATGATTTTCCCTTGTATTCCTAGTTTACTTTACATTAGATGAATTTATACATGCGACAGGTTTTACTTCTATTCATGTTAGAGCTCCACTTTTTATAAATCTTGATGAAGAAATGGGTGAAAATGTTATTCATGATGGCAATACAACTCCTAATGCTTCTGATAGTGAATATGAATATGTTGATGTTGACAAAAATTTATCCACAAAATTTTCAAAATCATTAGTCCCAGCTCCTCAAAATGAACACAGTGACTTAGCACATGAGCATAGTCCTTGTTTGGTTCTTGTGATAGCTCCATCTGATGTGCTCGATGTCGCTCCTCTGGCGTGTTTCCCTCCTTCCCGAAAGAATGATCAACAAGATTGGGAGGTGGATGTCATGCTAGACTAGTTGCATTAGCACCGTAGATCCTCTACCTCTCTCCTTTCTTGCTCTTTTGTGACCATTCTTCTATTTGTGTCCCTATTCTTCTATTTGTTGTCCCTAGTGATGTCTACTTGAGGATGATGCATTGAGATCTCTTTTGGTCTCTTTCATGTTGACTCAAAAGACACATGTGTTCCCTTTCTTCCACTGTGGTTTCCTTTCTTTGGGGAATGAGGACTATTCTATGCATATATATACATGATATACATGAGTTATCATGCAACATACTGACCCCAAGGAAAGTGGAGCCACCTCATGCTTTGTGTTTTGTGTTCATTATCCTTGGGTTTATTACTCGGTTGGGGGCTAAATCCTTGCGATAACGTGCTCCCTCTCTTTCTCTCTATGAGGTGTATCCTACCTTAAAGCAATCGCTCTTGATAAGGCGTGCATGATCTCTTTAACGTGGGGGCATACACTCCGCTCATATTTTCCTTCTTGATACTTGGAGTTACTTAGTGAACTTGGCTTTGCTTTATGATTTTTGGTATCCTTTTTTTTCATGACTCGTAGTGAGGGGAACTTTACTACTTGTAGTCATGGTTCTCCCTCTTGATCTTCCCTTTTACTTTGTCAATTGAAGTCGTAAGAATCTTAGTCCACTGGGGCCTTGGTGTATCTTGCCTCCTTGACATGGTGAAAGTCTTTCAATCTTGTCTCCTTGTACTTTACCGATAGTATTGGCATACACTTATACTCCCGCTAAAGTGGGGGCTAAATGTAGCGTCATAAAATTGCGACCCTTGCAATTTTCGACCGCATTTGGGTCTTTGCATTAGTGGACGAATCCCTAAGCCTGATCGAAGACCCGAAACATGCTCAAGACATCAATAACTTGAATTTTCATCATTTTTCACTGCCCTTTTTGCTGCTGCCTGTCCTAAATTAGGACAGGGCAGGGGCGTGGTGCCCTTGTCCTAGCCCTATTTTGGGCCCCATTTGATCTCCCCTTGCATTGAGCTTATCAACTGATTGAGCGGGAAAAGTTTCTCTATGTCAACCTAAGATGGGAAATTACCTAAACACCCCTAATTGGCAAGTATATAAGGAGAACTTCCCCTCCTATTTGCATAAGTCGATCATAATCATAAGGCAAAATTACAAGGTGACATTATTATCAAGCATTCAAAAATTCCTTCAAGCATTGAGCATTTCAAGTCTCCTTTCAAGGCTAGGTTTCACGTTCAAGACAAGGATTCAACCATTGAAGAGGAGATTTCTATCAACATTCAAGACATCCTATTTCACATACCCATTCAAGCAAATTCATCTACAAAGATATCAACATTTCAATTACATCGCCTTCTTCAGGTGGATTTTACTTTAGACATTTCGTTTCATTTACTTGCAGCATTGTACAACCACTTGGTTAATTCCAAAACGGGGTTTGACCTAAAGGCAAACCCCCAATCCCAACAATATTTCCCTCTCTTTTATGTGTGTAGGTTGCAGGTGCGTGACTATAATTGCAAGTTTAGACTTTATTTTTTAGAGATGGAAAAACACTTTTCGGCGTGCAAATTTTTTGGAGGACCGTGCATAACTTACACATGGTCCCTGCAAATTTTATTTAGATTTGCAGGGAAGCTTCGTCTCGACATTCTACTGCTAATTCAAGGTGCACAACTTCATCCCGCATCTTTATCTCAAGATATAATCGTTTCTTTGTCATTTATGCACTTAGTCTCAATTTGGTTAATTCAACTAGTCTATTACAAAAGAGGGTCAATTTACTTTTCTAATACTTTCCAAATTAACTATGATTCACTTAGTATTCAATCT
The DNA here is from genome assembly GCF_030272615.1 of Cryptomeria japonica. Classification (NCBI taxonomy): domain Eukaryota; kingdom Viridiplantae; phylum Streptophyta; class Pinopsida; order Cupressales; family Cupressaceae; genus Cryptomeria; species Cryptomeria japonica. The sequence goes on from NC_081408.1 coordinate 539,089,582, forward strand.
CTTACCATTGGGGATTGGATCTAGTGAATTCAACCCCTCTTTTGAATGAAATGTGTGAAAAAATGAAGGTAATCCTTTGTGAAACTTTCATCCCTCTTTTGAGGGGAGTAAAGCTTTCCACTTGATCTCCCCTCATCATTTTTCACCACATTACACCAACCACTGACCTATATCTACAAACTAATTCAACACAACATCAAAAGAGATCTACCAATGCATGTAGATAACACAAAACAAACAAAGCTATACCTTTACTTGCAAGAGAAGTTTGTCTCCATCATTCTCCTACCCTCCATGATCTTGTATTTGATAATGGGCACTCTTAGAATTGTATGCACTTTCAAAAGATCTCAAGGAAGAAAAAATGTGGTTGTGATGATGTAAGGCTAAAAGTGTGATGCTTGTATTGTTGGAGTCATTTTAGCAAAGTGTAGGTATGATTGCTTGATTATGGATGACAAAATGGAAGGATTTAACCTCTTTTATAGAAATATCTAAGAGAATCAAGGGTTTAGATTAAGAGGTTAAAATATGAATGGCCATGATCACATAGGTGAAAGGGAATCAATGATATTTGAGGGTAGGAAAAGATGAAGGGAAGAGATTAAGAGGTGAAGGGTAATAGATAAGGTTGAATAGGATAAAGAGGTTAAATTTGAAATGAAGGGCTCAGATTGAGGAGTAGGTAATTTAGGGAGGTGTTTTTAATGTAGATAATAAGAAAAGGTAAATAAATCGATTAAATAAATAAAAGTATTTATTTAATTAATAGAAGAAAGGCCACACAAATTAAATAAATAAAATAATTTAATGCAGGAGAGGAGTGAGATTAAATAAATAATAAATATTTATTTAATTGAAGGACAATTTCAGGTGTCTACACTTTTCCCCTCTTTGAGACAATGTAGTTTATCACATTGTTTCAAAGAAAATCAAAACACAACGGATAGAAAAGGGAAAAGGACTAGAAGCATGATGCCCCAGTCACAGGGGCTTCACTAGCTAGGCAATATTATATCGCGTGCATTCATATTGGGGGGTTTAATATCCAAAAAATGAGAGTACAATATATTGCCCATCGGTGAAAATAGTGGGGTTTTTTAATTCAGACTATGAAAAAATATAATATCTTGCAAAAATAAGGGAGCTTTTAATTGAAATTGTGTATTGGGAAGGGGTGACAAAAAAGGAGTTTACGACAATTTTTTTTGAAAATAAGGGGATTATTTAGTATGCCATGAACACACGTGCTATGATCCAATTTCACTAAGTGAAGCCCTCGAGGCCCTAGTCATGGGAAGGATGAGGAAGGATGAAGAGTTAGTAGGAAGATGCCCCCTTGAGAGGACATGTGGGTGGGTTAGGAGAACACATGTGTTCTCTCGAAAGGAAAGATTGGAGATAAGGATAAGGAGAAAATGAATAAGGAGATGATAAACCGATGACCATAGAAGTAGTTATAGATAAGAATGGATGGATAGATAGAAAGGATGAGGTTGATCGAATCTTGTGCTTAATATAGTGCTATATCATCATTGATCTTATTATGGCAAGCAAATGCAAGCATCTAAATATGATAAAACTTAGATGACTCACATACCATTTTCAAGGAGTGATAAGACAAACCACAAACAACAATCAAATAATAAAAATAATGATCCATCCTCACTTCTCTAATCACTTGTGGATGTCCTTGATTAGCATAGGATCATGATACAAGATAAATTAAATAAAAGATAAAAATCATTGGATAAACAAGTCAACAAACATTTAGATCGTCTTGCCAAAGTTAAGTGTTCTTGTTAATACGATGTTTGATAGGATGTCCATTGTAAGAAAGATGTATCCATATGACACGATATCTTATAGGGTGTCTATTCTAGAAATGATGTATCCATAGAGGCACGTTGTTTGACAAAGATGATATAATTGATAGTCAGTTGATTGGTAAGGTTGTAGGCTAGCTTGGTAGTTTGTCTGTTGATTTGTGATTAGTTAAGTTCAATATTTTGATTGTGTTTGTTCAAAATGTCAATGTCTTAGCAAGAGACAATTTATTATGGATTTGGGATTTTTGAAAAGTTTTTAATTTTTTTGGATTTTAAAAGTTTTTAAATTTTTTTTGGTAAAGTGCCATAAGCCTATATATAATTTATTAAATAAGATAATGTTTACAATAGAAAGTATGAAATAATCTAATATGACTATCAACAAACTAAACAACCTTTTATTGGTATCTCCTCAAAAGAGAGCATATGAGCATCTTATGGACATCAAGCCTAAACTCTGAAGTTTGACTAGAAACAAGGTGTGTAGAGCTTAACTTTCATAACAAAATAGATAAACAATTATATATAAGGAGATGAAAATCCCAAGACATAATCAAACCCGCGACATGTTAGTATTATGTTGCACGTTGTCATTGATGTCAAATCTTGTGGATCGATTAGGTCTGGATGTGGTATATTGAGCAACAGTAAAAGATGGGTATGCATGTGATGTTGTTGGGCATTTGGAGATTTCCCAAAAGACTTGGCTCTTCAGAAGATGTGTTTCTAATGTTACTCAGTTCTATTCTTAGGTCTGGTTTGATTTGGAAGTCGAGATTTTTGGTCCAAAAGTTGAGGTTGTGTAATGGCAGTTGTATAGCATATGGATAATGTTTTATGTTCGACATCGACGATGTATGTAACATGTTGATATGTTCGATGAGGAACATTGTGATGCGGTCTACTTCTCATTCCTTCACACCATCAAAATGTTTAGTCGTGACCTATTTTAGATCTTTGTCTTGGTTGAATTAAAGGATCATGTTTTTCCAGATATAGTATTATTGGCATTTGCATGAAGATTGCATTAATGATATGTTATGTTGTCATTGATGTCAATTATCTGGTAATGATATTGTTGATATTGTTGATACTGTCTTGTAACTGGTAGGAAGAGATTTGTGAAGGACATTGTAAACTGGTATGTAAGTTTGTGAGTTGAACCAGTAACCGGTGTAAAAGGTTAAACCCTATCTATGTAATGTAACTGGTAAACCCTACCAGTTGTTTTTGTTAAACCCTAACCAATTAAGGTTGTTGAACTGGTTATGTTGGTTTATGATATGATGTTGAGCGGTAATGATGGTGACACGTATGGTCATTGTATGAAGACAAGTTCAAAATGTTTTGGCGCATTTTTTTGTCTAGGGAATGAGCAAAATGTATTGCATCTAATGCAAGTTGAGGTTTTCTTAATTGATGTGTAGAGATTGCTATGAAATCCAATGGTCATACTTGTACCGACTTGTTTGTAATCTCAATGAGAGAATTAGGTTTTTGTTGTGTTACCGACCTAATTGATTTGTATTTAAGGTCGATGGAGTTGTTTTTTTTAGAGTTGGCAGAAATTAGTTGAGTGTGTGGTTGCCAAACCGGATAATGAGTCTCCAGTTTGAGTAAAGCCAGATAGGAGCTTAAAAGGGTATGATCAAGAAAGTGTAGTGCTATTCAGACAGATCAAGCAAACTCCTGTTGATCTCTAACAATTGCAATAAAATTGAAATCCCCTAACCGGGTAAGCTCTAACAAGCTTGGTTACTTATTAAATCCTCTAACAAGGTGATCCATTAGATTGGATTTTTAAATCCTCTACTAAGGTTACTCCTTATAGGGTATTTGCTTCTAACCAGTCATTTGTAGTCAATCCCTTAACCAGGTGATTCCTAACAGGATCAATTCTTAACAAGACTTTTGTAAAAGATTTAACAGACGTGGCTCCTAATAGGGCGAACTTCAGAAGAGTTCAGATATTATCTTGTGAGTCCCATCTCACTGTGGTTTTAACCTATTTGGGTTTCCACGTCAAAAATACTTGTGTCATGTGGTGAATGTTTTTGTGGTTATGATCTTATGGTTTATTTGATTAACTACTTAATTATTCTGATAAGGCATGATAACCGAAAGCATTGAGAAATGAAATATGTTGACATATGATAAAACATTTGGATGTTTACAAGTTTAATGTTGTTTACTGTTAAGTTGTTGTAATAGTCAACCGGATTTTCTTATGAGTATTTATAGTGGTATTTCATTTGATAAGTTTACTTTGTATGATTGAGATTGAGATTGGAAAGTTTGTATCAGTTTTTCTATTTACTGATTCACCCCCCCACACCCCCCCCCCTCTCAGTAATCTACCAGATACTTATTCTTTTATCATACCATCAATTGGTAGCAGAGCATCTCAGGTCCTCTAAGGTCTAAGCCTAACAACTTGAGGAAAAGATCTGCTAGATCATGATGAAGAAGGAAGGTCCGAAGTTCAACAGAGAAAACTATAGGATATGGAGCGACAAAATGAAAATTTACATCAAGAATCTAGGAAGTCAGTATTGGGATCATGTAGATATTAAGTATATTACACCTACTGGGATTCTAACTGATGATCAGAAGAAATAACAACAAGAAAATCATCAAGCATTGGTGGCTATCATTAGTTCCTTGTCTAATGCTAAATATGTAGATGTTCATAGTCTTGAAACTGCATATGAGGTATGGAAAAAAATTGAAGAGATTTATAGCTGTGATGAACATGTTAAGATTGCTAAAGAGGAGAATCTAAGAGGAAAGTTTGATGACATGAGGATGACTGAAGGTGAGAATATCCAGTAGTATGGTCAAAGGATAAAAGAGATAGTCGATGAAATTAAGAGTGCAGGAGGGAAAGTGGAAGATGCCACAGTGATCAGTAAGGTATTAAGAACCCTGCTACCGGTCTACGCTATCCGAGTTGCAGCTATTCAGGAGATGAATTCCATTGACAAAACTAAGGTAACTCTTGACTCCATCATTGGCAAGCTTACTTCTTTTGAATTAAACAGTTATGATGGTAGTGTACAGAAATCTGAGTCTGCATTTAAAGATTATGTTTCTAATCCATCTATGAGAAAAAGTAGAGATACTAGTCATGGTTATGAATCCAGATCCAACAAAGATGCTGATGATGAAGACAGTTTAGTGGAGGTTGAATCATTGTTGGCAAAACATTTGCCTAGAGGTACTGGTAAATACAGAGGTAAATTACCTTTAAAATGTTTTGCATGCAACAAGATTGGTCACACAACGACTAATTGTCCTAATGGTAAAAAAGAACACACGAGAGATAAATTCAAGAAGTATAAGGGAAAAGGCAAGAGAGATTGTCTTATTTCTATTGATAGTGGTATCACTGATGAAGAATTTGATGGTGATGGTAGTGAAGATATTATGTTTGTAGCTATTAAGGAAGAGATATCAGACTAGAAGGCATTAGTATCCAGGATGGATAACTCTGATGATTGGATCATTGATAGTGGTTGTTCACATTATATGATCGGTGATCGGAGCAAATTTCTTTCCTTGAAGGAATTTGATGGCGGTGTTGTTAGATTTGGTAGTTACTCACCTTGCATGGTTAAAGGTAAAGGAGTTATTTCTCTTAATGGGAAGAGCAGTGGAAATGATGTCTACTGGGTTGAAGGACTAAAGCACAATCTTTTGAGTGTGGCACAACTCAATGACAAAGGATATCCACTGGAGTTTAAAAATGGTATGTGCAAAATCTTTGACAACAAAGGTGAATTGATTGCAACCGGGAAACAAACTAAAGGTAACCTGTTTCACCTTAATTCTAAAGTTAGCAACTGTTTTATTGAAAAAATAGATGATAGATGGCTTTGGCATAGGATATTTTGTCATATAAACTTTGATAACATTATTAAAGTGATTAAGTCCAAGATAGTGAGAGGTTTTCCCAAGTTAGACAAATCGGTTAATGCTCTTTGCAAATAATGTCAGTTAGAAAAGATGACTTCTTCAACTTTCAAAAGCAAATCCTTTTCAGCAGAGCACTTGTTAGATTTGGTTCATACAAATCTTTGTGGACCAATAAGAACAAAAAGTATTCAAGGTGATAGATATTTCATGATTCTCACTGATGATTACTCAAGGATGATGTGGGTCACATTCTTGAAAGATAAGACTGAAGCTTTTGGCATGTTTGAGGCATTCAGGGCCTTAGCTGAGAAAGGGAGTGGTAAGAAGATAAAATGTCTAAGGGCAGATCAAGGCTATGAATTTACTTATGAGGAATTCACTAAGTATTGTGAAGAGAATGGTATCAAACAACAACTTTTTGCACCAAGGACACCACAGTAGAATGGTATCATAGAAAGAAACAACCGGTCAGTTGTTGAAGCTGCTAGGACAATGTTGATACAAGGAGGTGTAGTGAAAACCTTTTGGAGAGAAGTTGTCAGCACAACTGTCTACACAATGAACTAGGTTTTGATAAAGAGTGGTAAGGAAAAGAATCCTTATGAATATTGGTATGGAAGATCACTTGATGTTAGCTATTTTAAGATATTTGGAAGCAAATGTTTTATTAAGAGAGGTGATTACATTAGCAAATTTGAGGCTAAAAGTGATGAAGGTATATTTCTTGGCTATTCCACCAAGAGTAAGGCCTACAAATGTTTTAACAACCAAACACAGAGAATTATTGAGAGTGTTGATGTTCGAGTGGATGAATTTCCCGAAGTCTCGGAAGGAACTACTTCAGAGAAAAATGATGAAGATCCTTGCATTTTGTTTTTGGAACCAAAAACTGTGAAATCTGAAACCGACAAAGCAAATTCTGATGCACTTGTTCAACCGGAACAGATAAATTCAGAAGAAGATGATGATAACGAAGAAGCGGAGCTTGAAGATAATGATCATGTTATTCCTAGATATGTGAGTCTGAATCACAATCCTGGACATATTATTGGAGATAAGGATGCTAGAGTACTAACCGAAAGAAGAATCAGAGAGAATTCTTGCATGATCTCCACCATTGAACCAAGAACTGCTAAGGAGGCATTTGGTGATGATCATTGGGTTAAAGCTATGGAGGAGGAATTGGATCAAATTGAGAAGAACAACACTTGGACCCTAGTACCCTGACTGGTAAATAAGAATGTTGTAGGTACTAAATGGGTATATAGGAACAAGTTGAATGAAGCTGGTGTTGTAGTTCGCAACAAGGCAAGATTGGTTTGCAGGGGTTATGCACAAGAAGAAGGAGAATATTATGGAAAAAAAATTGTACCAGTAGCAAGACTAGAAGGTGTCAGAACTTTACTTGCATTTGCAACCCATAAGAAGTTCAAGGTATATCAGATGGATGTTAAGTCTGCATTTTTGAATGGGATAATGGAAGAAGAAGTATACATAGAGCGGCCAGATGGTTATGCTTTGACTGATGGGAAAGACATGGTATGAAGATTGCATAAGGCTTTATATGGATTACAACAGGCACCCAGAGCATGGTATGTGTAGACACCTAAAATTGTCATGTCTAATTAAATATATATCTTTATTTATTTAATTACTTTAGCCTAATTCCTCTATTAATTAAATAAATGTTTATTTATTTAATTAATTCATTTATCCTTTTCTAACCTTATTTTCTCATTTAAATAAATACATTATTTATTTAAATTGTCCTTTTCCTAAATTAAATAAATATCTTATTTATTTAATTGATCACACTTCTACTATTAATTAAATAAATCTTTATTTATTTAATTAATTCATTAACCTTTTCTACCTATGACACGTCATTCATCTCTTAATTCCTACACTACCTACCCTCTCATTGTTTTCTTATTTCCTCTACCTACCCTTTAATCATAGCCGACCATTTATCTTTTACACCTCTCAATCTTATCCCTCCATTTCTTATGGTGTCTTCTATATAAGGAGATGCTTCCTTCATTATCAAACCCTAACCAACTCAATTGCGCACTCGGCTACACTACACCTTTGCACTTTCATATGTGTTCCTACTTGCAACCACATTTTTGTTCTTTGTTGAGCTCTTGTGCACATAAAATCTAAGAGCAACTATATCAAGCAAGATCAATGGAGATAGGAAGAATGGAGATCCAAACCCTATTGGACATATGATGGTATAATCTTTGTGATTTCATTTGATTTGCATTGTCTTAGGTAATCTTCATATGTTATGGTGGATCTTTGTTGTTGTTAGGCTAGGGTTTTGTGGTTGAATCTATTTAGTCTTTCAATATTGCTGTTATCCATTTTCACCGTACATAGTATGAAAGACTTCATACACATCTGATGAAGACAGGCTTTCTGAGAACCAGTGACGATGGTAACATATATCTCAAGTCTGAAGGAGATGAAATATTGGTCAGTGAAGTATTTGTTGATGATATCATATTTGGAGGTAATGATGTCATGAGCAACGGTTTTGCAGATGAATGAAAAATGAGTTTGAAATGTCTTTAGTAGGGGAAATAAAAAAATTCATAGTCTTGCAGATACAACAAATGAAGAATGGTATTTTCATTACACTATCTAAGTATGTGAAAGAGGTTTTGAAGACATTTGGCACGAGTGACTGTAAACCAGTTGGGACACCAATGGTTATGGGTTGCAAGTTGTCTAAGGAAGATGAATCTAAGTCTGTTGATGAGAAGGAATACATGTCAATGATTGGCAAATTGCACTATGTTGTTCACAGCAGACTAGGCATAGCCCATGTGGTTGACATAGTTGCTAGATTCCAGAAGAATCCGAAGGAAACACATTTGATAGCAACTAAGAGAATTTTTAGATACCTGAAAGGTACTGTTGAGTATGGATTATGGTATCCATATGGAGGAAACTTTGATTTGAAGATATACACAGATGTTGATTGGGCATGAAATGTTGATGATCGAAAAAGCACAACCGGTGGAGCAATTTTTCTTGGAGGAAGGATTATTTCATGGAGTAGTAAAAAGAAGAGTTGTACTTCACAATCTACTTCTGAAGCTGAGTATGTTGCAGCTTATATGAATTGCACACAGGCTATTTGGATGAGGCACATTTTGGAAGGTTTTAAGATGAAGATTTCAGAACCTATAGAGATTCTATGTGATAATACAAGTGCCATAAAAATTTCCAAGAATCTTGTTTTGCACGCACGAACCAAGCACATTGAATTGAAGTATCATTTCTTGAGGGAAAAAGTGCAGAGCAAAGATGTTATCTTAGAGCATGTTTCTACCAAGGAGCAACTTACAAATATTTTCACCAAACCTCTACCTAAGACTACATTTGAGTATCTTAGAAGTCAACTAGGGGTTGTACCCCTTCATGAGGTCAGTTGAGCATGATGTTGATTGAATCAATCCCTGAACTACTTGCAGAATTTTACAAGGATTGGTGTAGAAGTGGATGCATTCCACAGGGGGAGCATCAAGTTGCAGTATGTTGTTGATGCATAGTGAAATTTGACATTACATGTTTTATTTTCAATTTGGCATTGCTGTCAAAGGGGGAGAAGAATTATGTGATTATGAGAAGGAAAACTAGTGACAGACTGAAGATAGAGAAAGCATGTGAATACTTGGTAATTTAAACCAGGATTCCTATTCACAATCTCAGTAGCAATCCATGGTGTTGATATTTGTATTGCCATCAATACCAAAGCGAGAGATTGTTGGCATTTGTATGAAGATTGCATTAATGATATGTTATGTTGTCATTGATGTCAATTATCTAGTAATGATATTGTTGGCATTTGTATGAAGATTGCATTAATGATATGTTATGTTGTCATTGATGTCAATTATCTGGTAATGATATTGCTGATATTGTTGATATTGTCTTGTAACCGGTAGGAAGAGCTTTGTGAAGGACATTGTAAACCGGTATGTAAGTTTGTGAGTTGAACCAATGTAAAAGGTTAAACCTTATCTATGTAATGTAACCGGTAAACCCTACCAGATATTTTTGTTAAACCCTAACCAATTAAGGTTGTGTAGACGTATAAAAATGACCATATTCCTAAATGAATATTTTATGTTCATTTCTCTATTTAATTAAATCCAATTTAATTAAATTACCCGCATTCCTCTATTAAATTAAATAAATTACTCAATTTATTTAAATTAAATTCACTAGACTTCTTTTTACCATTTAATGAATAAATCATTTTATTCAATTAAACCCCCCCAATCCACTTTTAATTAAATAGTTATCCTAAATTGAATAAATCTAATTTATTTAATTTCCCCAAATTGCAACCAAATTGAATTAAATTAACTTTATTTCAATTAAATCCTATTATCCCTCCATCCACTTGCATTTTCCTACATCTCCCACTTGCCTTCCTAAACCTATTTCTAATCCCTTCTAGACTCTTTTAATCGCTTCTAATTAGCTTAACCCATCTTCTAAACTTTGTCACATCCCTAAGCAAAGGGAAGTCACTTCTCAAACCCTTAAAGTCTTTGATAACCATTAAAGGCTTCAAGTCTTCAACCACTTAATTTTCCAAAGTCTTCATAACCATTAATGGTTAATTCAACCCTCTTACATGGTTAGAGTCTTTTTGCCTAACTTAACCTTCATCCAACCCAAGGGTCTCATCAAGCCTTTAATGCTTTGACCATGATTATCTTTTAATCATTTGCACAAGGGTTTATCCTTGGATTAACTCTTAATCCATTAGGGTAAGCCTAACTTAAGCTTAACCCTTATCTCTAGATAACCATAAGGTCTTCTCAGGCATTTAATGCCTCCAACCCCTTCTCTCAACCCAACCCTATGTTGACACTTGTCACCATTTCATTGGTGCAAATTGCAAACATGGATCCCCAACTTTCAAACTCAACCCTTGATCAACTCTTTCAATCCTGACCATCCATTGCCCTATTTTTGCTATAAATAGAGCTCTCATTCCTCCATTTTTAGGAGATCAATCCAAATTTGTAGTATCATACTTATGCTCAAATACATTCAAGCTTTCATTTCATATATGTTCATCATTTAGCCTCTCTTTAAAATAGAAATTAATCTAATATGCATTTTTAGAGTATTTCTATTATCATTAGCTTAAATCATTAACTAATAGAGTATGCTAGGATAGTTTGTTTACTAATCTTGTCATCTTATTGCTAGTTTATTGCATTTTAAGATCATGCATAGCTTAAGATGCATTTCATTCTAAAATTTATGAAAGCATCCCTCGTTCTTACATTTGCCATCCCTAAACCATTTTGGTCAATGATCTGAGAGCAAAAACATTGGTTTGAGGGACATTGTAAGATAGAGAACCATGGGACCAACCTTGGGAAGCTGAGTGATACTTCATTACTCCATAGCTTGCACCAAGAAGTCCTCTGTGTGTGTGTGGACAAGTCTTTTGGAATATTTTCACATATTGGGTTCTATCGACTCGCTTTTCTCGCATACATTTCTGGTGCCCACCGTGGGGCTCAAACTCATATATCAAATCGGTTTTTAAATTTAACCACTTTTGTAGGCACGCGAGAAAAATGAATTAGCGCGTTAAGTTGACTTTTTAGCGCATCCGATTAACAGCCTAGCGCATCCAGTTCACTGTTTAGCGCGTGGAGTCCATCATCTAGCGCGTGAAGTCCATATATTAGCGCATCGGATCACTATTTTTCCTGTAGGTCTCGACGCGAGAGAAAACCAGAACAACGCTTTTGGCACACAAAATAGCGCATCCAGAAAATAGTGTAGCGTGTTGAAACTTTCTTTTAGCACATCGAGGTTATATTGTAGCGCGTACTGTTTGTTCTGTAGCGCATCGTAGACAGAAAATAATTTGTAACCGAAAATTCAAAATTAGGCTTGTAAAGCCCATCATGATGATTTGATTTTTTCTGCTAACTGACTGTGTGCAGGTTCTAACATTTTTATGCAGGAACGAAAAGAATTAGTCTAGTTTTCTTTGCTTTCTTTCAAAAACAACAAAGCAAACCTTTCATTCCTACAAGTTAGAAAAAACACTTCATTTTGGAAGCTCTAAAAAGAACAAACAAATTTACTTTTAGCAAGGTTAAAACAAACCTCACCTTCCTTTGGTGTCTAAAAGGATCCATTTTATTTTGCAAAGGAAAAAGAATCTCATCTTCATTTTGTGCAAAGCAAAGAGGGAAAGTTTTTCCCTATCGACATTAATTTTGTTGACCAACATCACGATTTACTTTGTTGACCATGTTTATTTTTCAAAAGTTTTTGGAAATACACACTTTGCTATGAAAGGTTAAAAAGAACATCATGCTTATTGGAGCAACATCTTCAAATAGAAGTTAGAAAATCATTGTCTTGAAGGCTAAAAAGAACAACTTGATTGCCTTGTCTCGAAAGTGGAAGGAATAAGCTCTCCCCTTAACTGGGTGATAAAAAATCCAGACCACTCTTAAAACTTTCTGTATTTCAAGCATAAAACCTTTAGCAGGTCTACCTTCCCGAGGAGTTGAAATCAACTCTTAAAGCCGTTTATGGCCGATGTGAAGGGAACGACCTAAGTGGGGAACAACTTTGACGCCAAGAATTCCAACCCACTATAATCAAACGTGGAAAGTGACGAAAATCCTTTTCAACGGTTGCGTGTAGCGATTAGCCTTCCCCCAGTATCCTCGAGATACGTAAAGCCTTTGTTCTAAAGGTTGGGAAGCCTCCTAAGGGAGTTTATCACTGACGGTCGAACGGGAAGCCTGATTACGAACCATAGAATTAGAAACTTTGAACTGAGTCAGTAACCAGACATTTATAACATCGTAGTGCAAAGGTGGGGAAGAATCCGCCCCCAAGATTACTCACCATATATCTCCCAAGATAACTACTCAACTGTGAAGCGATTCACTTTGGGTTAATTTCTGGCAAAAGGCAAAAAAACAGTCGCCCTCTAGGGGGTGACACGACTGTTTGAACTGACGGAGTATTGAGACTAGTGGGCTATGATGTTATTAATGACCTTTGACTAAAGAGTCTTTCTGAAGTGTATTATTTGTATCCAAACCTATTAAAACATCAGAGATTTGAACACATCCTCACAGAACATACACTTTTTGTTAGATTAGGCAAAATGGTTGTACTTTTTGTGCCGTGCTTGCATTTACTACTTCAGAAAATCATCCATCAAACTTGAAAAATTCCCAACAAAAATTCAAAATTTACAAAAAATCAAACCAAAGGAAAAATCAGGGCAGTTTAGCGCATAAGAGCAACTTCTTAGCGCGTGAGGTACTTCTGTTATCGCATCCAACCATCAAGTTAGCGCGTCAGTTCCAAACAGTAGCATTTTATCCCAAGTCAAACCAGTGTTAAAACATTTAGCGCATCAGAGAAACAGTCTAGCGCATGGAAGCATCAGCTTAGCGCGTGGAAACCAAACATTAGCGCACCAGGTTCAAAAATTAGCGCGTTACAGACCCAAGGTAGCGCATAACTTTTTAGACATAGAAACATTTTTTTTGAACAGTCAAAACTTTGGCGCGTGTCTAGGGGTAGCCTAGCGCGTGTGGTCATTATTTTAGTGCGTGGAGTAAATTTGGTAGCGCATATAGTCTTTGTTTTAGCGCGTGACCAAAAATAAAAAAGGCAGGGGGCAAAATAGTAAGGAACTCTAAAAATTTTTAAAACATTTTCAAAAGCCTCTCATTATCAACAACATTTTTCATCAAAACAGAGTGACAAAAACAAACCGTTAAAAACTATTTCTTGAGCTAAATTTGTGTCAAAACAAACGTTAAAAAAAATCCTAAACTAATCGCACAATAAAACATGTCTATCTTATCATAATCCGGAAACCTCATCATCAGTATCAATAGAATCCTTTACCATCTTACGGATTTCATCTCAAAAACACTTCTTTAAAATTTTCAAGTTGTCAAATCAAGTCTCCATATCGGGAGACTTTTTATCCATATCATTTGACACGCTTTGTCATGAAGGGGCATCTAAACCTTCACTTTGATAGAGTAAGATTCGAAATTTTCCAAACAAGATCAACTGAATCCAAACAAATCAAAAGAAACCATTGATCACTCATGCATGACTAATCCCCATATTCTGAGAAGAAAGAACCTTTATCGTAACATCACGTTGAAGAAACAACAACCTAGTTTTTCCAAATTCATCAAGAGAAATAAGTTTTTATACATCAATCGTCAACTCTTCAAATCTCATCGGGTATTCCTTCATAACGTCAAACGTTATATCCAAAACAAATCCAACGAATTTGACAAAGAACCCTTAAAAACAAAAGCCTACTGTCAAAAGTCTGCTTTTAATCAAATCATAAATCGCGGAGGAAAAATCAATCCAACATTCTTGCTCGACAAGTGTATCACTTATAACACATCTCGACCAGAACCACCCACCCCCGAGCAACATATCAACGAGGCTTTTGTCCCCTTTATCACTGAAATTTTCTACTAAAATGCCTATTACTCGCTCTCAAAGAAACCAACAAAGCGAGACACACGCAGAGTCTAGTATGAATCGAAGATTGTCAAATCCATTTGAAGTTCCAAACTTAGAAGAAACTGAAATTTCTGAAGCGCTTCTTCAGGAATGTCAGGAAAACCCCTCATTCCAAAAACTTGTCGAAAGGCTCATGGAAAATGACAAAGAAAAGTATCTGCTCATGCTCACAAGTAAAGGCATTAAAATTCTCGAAGATTTAGACACAAACATCTTTAAAACTAGATCTCGACAATATGCATATCAAGAACAACAAAGAGAAGAAGAAACTCGTAACTTTGAACAACACATACCTGAGCAACACATTCCAGAACAACGCATACTAGAAATGCGTATACCTGAGCTGGAAACTCCAGAGCAAAATATACCATTTACCATACCTTTTCAGCTAAGAACTAATACAAGGGAAGAACTTTTCCCTCGACAAGACAATATACCTTTGGCTGCCCTTACTTAACAAATGTAAATGTTACAAAGGCAAATACAGGATATGCAACAAGGGACAACAGTGCGGTACTCTTTAAACGAAATCTGTCCTTATCCATTTGACAGAAGATTGAACATGGTGCCTTTTCCTCTGAACTCAGACATTCCCAAATTTGATAAATATGATGGAAAAAGTGATCCTCGAGATCATGTCCGAGAATTTTGCACAATGAGTCTTGAATTTGCTCACGATGACACCTATCTGATGAGGTTATTCCCAAGAAGCCTGGGAGGGCAAACAATGGAATGGTTATCCAAAATTACACCACCTGTCAGATCATTTGATGAATTGGTTAACAAATTCATAACCCAATATTCCTATAACATCCAACACGCCATAACCATGCTAGATGTTTGTAATACCAAACAAAAGAACAATGAAACATTCATGATGTTGCTTCAACGCTGGCGACGTATGGTATCACGATATCCTCGAGATATTCCTGAAAAGGAAAAAATGGAAATCTTCATCGACAACTTGAATGGTGAAATGAGTTACAGGCTAAAACTTCAATGCATACCATCTTTCGCTAAATTGATTGAAAATGGCATTCAAGTAGAGGAAGCATGTGTCAAAAAGGGAACACTCAAATTCTACAAGGAACAAACTCATCAAACTACAATAACCAGAACAACACCAACCTCAACAAATCTCGATTTTGGACTCAAAACAAAAACGAAGGCAACAATGAATCATATGATCCCAAATCTAAGCAACCAGTGCTTGCATTATCTGGAAATCCTCAAAACACGAAAAATCTTAAAAATGCTAATCCAAAAGCTAACACATATGCACCAAACACCGATCTAGGACAACTCAACACAAAAAACACCAACGATACTCAAAACAAAAACATGAATCCAAGACCTAACAACAATTCACGCAACAACACGAACAATTTCCAAAAGCGTATCTTCACACCACTGGGGTAATCACTAGAATCAGCATTCAGAGAACTTCTGGCAAACAAGATTCTTTCTTTGCCTCCAATCAACAACTATGAACCCCAAATCAAACCACCTTGGTGGAATGATTCACACTATTGTGATTTCCATCGTAACAAGGGTCATCGGACGAACGATTGCATGAGATTGAAACACATGGCGCAAGACATGATTGATCGAGGTGACTTAACGGTGGATGGTCTTAAAACAAATGGTGATCATGGAGCCTTTAAAAATCCTCTCCCAAATTACAACAAAGATGGAGCTTCAACCTCGGATAATACACGCGGAGCTCGTGTCAACCATATCTACAACAACACCATAAATCACATATCAACTGAAGATCATCAAGTAAATGTCATCACCATCCGAGATAAGCATGATCATGAATCTATCAATGTAACAACCCAAACTCAGAAATATGTCTTGAAAGGACATACTGCACCTACAACTACTACACCAAAAATCCAATATGACTTGGTTAGCCAACTACGCAAAACTCCAGCACAGATATCTATACTAGAATTGCTTAAACTATCACCAAAGCACAAAGACATATTGGAACAAGTGCTATTGGAAACCAATGTACCTCAAAATTTGGATACAGATAGATTTCAAGCCATGGTCGCCCATATGACAGGACCTCATAACCTCACCTTCTCAGAGCATGACAATACTTCCTTAAGCCATCCGCATAATACTCCTCTCCATATCGAAGTCATTGTTTGCAAACACCGAGTGAAAAGAGTCTTAATAGATGGAGGAGCCGAACTTAATATATG
Organism: Cryptomeria japonica; assembly: GCF_030272615.1. Taxonomy (NCBI): domain Eukaryota; kingdom Viridiplantae; phylum Streptophyta; class Pinopsida; order Cupressales; family Cupressaceae; genus Cryptomeria; species Cryptomeria japonica. Next base: position 539,106,116 of record NC_081408.1, read on the forward strand.
TACTTTAAAGCTTATCCGTGCATTAGGCTTCTCAGAGGAGTCTATTGATCCCTGCAAGAAGATTACCATAAAGGCATATGATGATGAGGAAAGGTCCTCTAAAGGAACTATGATATTACCCATTCAAGTAGGACCAGTGCAAAAGGATACTATGTGTCAGGTCTTAGACATAGATCTTACCTACAATATTTTGTTAGGGCGACCCTGGATACATGAAATGCAAGTAGTACCTTCTACGTATCACCAGTGTGTCAAATTTCCTTATGACAGACAAGAAGTCTCCATATCTGCTGATCACAATCCATTTCAACATTACAACACAACGGGGGCAGTCCAAGACAATTTGGTTCCTCATATTAGAGAGAAACAACGATCTTTAGCATCAGATCTACAAACAGCAAAGTCCAACTCCTTATTTGGAAACTTCAAACAGAAAATGCAAATCAAAGACCAAGGCATAGGAGAATACTCTTTGGAGCCCTTATGTTTGGCCGAATTGCCAACATCACCTAGATCTCATGGATTGCCTACTACATCAACACATCTGGTCACTTAGCCCATCACCAAATTTGATGATACCTTCATCCAATTGGGCACTCTAGCACATGAATCAGAAGACAAGGATGTTCTTAGCTAGTTATACAAAGATGAGGAAGAAGATAATAGAGCAGCTACTCTGGACATTGTTCTACCAACACACCTATATGGAAAAGGATACTTAATCATGCAGCAAATGGGATATGACGGTAAAGGACCTATTGGGAAACGCAAAGAAGGAGTCACTGAACCTATAGAACTCCCTTCACAACCCAATGGAAACAAAGCAGGATTGGGTTGTGAGCTCACTTTCCTATTAAAAAGGCCACCCCACCTAACTACAAAACCTCAATAGAAAGTAAAGAAGAAGTACAAAGAAGAATTTTGGCAGGAAGCACTCTTTGAATCAGCAGAAATAATCCGCAAGGCATGGGAACGTCAAGATCAGAAATTACATCAGGAAAAGCTTCTAAAACACAAAAGGGCCATATTTGCAGTAGTAGCTCATATTCAAACACTAATATCTCAAGAACCAATAAAATCATCTCCGGATACCTTTATTTCTCCCCGAGGAAGCACAATCTATGAACAAATACAGAAAATTGAAGCCGGATCTGACATAGAATCAACAAACACTATCAAAATGGTATCCATTATCAAAGATTTGTTTTCACCATACAACATACCAGTTTACAACACTGATAAAATCTAGGATGATGCCTCTGAGACTAATTCCAATGAATATGAATGGGGTACTTGCTCCAATGCTACTACAGATATCCCTGATGATACTGATTCCATATCCCTTTCTCAAGAAGAACATAATGCAAGAGATAGAACTCTTGAATTTGGACCACAAAATATCTATGACGCTAAGGAAAGCGAACAGAAACATTATGAACAAGTCTATGCGGAAGATAATACCATCGAAGACCTTGGCGAAATCCTGGACTTCTTTAAAACCAAGAACAATCACGATGAAAACTTTGTCCTAATGCTTACAGTAGCAGAACTTGATCCACCTAACGATTCCTTACCGCTTGTCTTTCCTGACCTCATCAACTAGGATGAACCTGAAATCCATGATATACCAATTTTCCCAGATGATGAATCTATTATCCATTACCTATGTACTGTAAATCCAGAAACAGGCTCTACCAGTGAACAAAGTAACGATGTCTGCAAACCAGACAATGTTAAGTCTCTCAGTCGCAAAAATGAACCAAGTAAAGGATCTGATGCTGAAAACCAATCAATGGCAGCTCTAGATCACAAAAAAGTAAAAATAAAGGATGCAGCTGAGGGTGAAAACCTTTTTAAGGCACCTAACGATGGGAGACTTGACACTCTTCCTGAGCACTTTCATGAATGATCACCCATATTGATTGAGCCCACTCAATCAATCAACATTGGTACCACATAAGCAGTCAGAAACCTACACCTTGCAGAATCTCTGACAAAGGAAGAAAGATCAGCATTCATCATTTTCTTTAAAGAACATCAAATTAACTTTGCTTGGTCATATGCTGATATGCCCGGGGTGGATCCACACTTAATCATGCATCATTTGTCCATCTCTTCAGGAGTTACACCAGTCAAGCAAAAGCTACGAAAGATGAATCCATAGGTGGCACTCATAGTTAAAACTGAACTAAAGAAACTATTAGATGTCAGATTCATCCAACCCATTGACTATGTAGAATGGATTTCCAACATCGTTCCAGTATCAAAACCAGATGGTAGTATCAGAATATGCACTGACTTCAGAGACCTCAACAAAGCTTGTCCAAAGGACGACTTTCCTCTACCCAGTATCGACATAATTGTAGATCTCACAACAGGCCATGCAATGCTCTCACTAATGGATGGTTTCTTAGGCTATAATCAAATCAAGATAGCCCCAGAAGATCAAGATAAAATCGTGTTCACCTGTCCTTGGGGAACGTACTGTTGGAATGTTATGCCTTTTGGCTTAAAGAATGCAGGGGCCATTTATCAAAGAGCAATGACAACAATATTCCATGACATGATGCACACATTTATGGAAGACTATGTGGATGATTTACTAGCTAAATCCTTTACCAGAACAGAACATCTCAGCATCCTAACAAAGATCTTTGATCGATTGGAGAAATTCCAAGTCAGGCTCAACCCTAAGAAGTGTGTCTTCGAGGTTACATCAAGAAAATTACTAGGCTATATAGTCTCAGCTAAAGGTATCGAAGTAGATCTAGCAAAGGTACAAGCCATTATGGACATGCCACCACCACAGAATATCAGTCAACTCAGATCTCTACAAGGATGACTTCAATCAATCAGGCGATTCATCGCTCAACTAGCAGATAAAAGTCTACCATTTAACCATTTACTACACAAAAATGTACCATTCAAATGGGAGACCAAGTGTGCAGAATCTTTTTACCGAATCAAATAGTACCTGATGAATCCATCAATTCTAGTACCACCAGTCGCAGGAAAGCCACTTATCCTACATATCTCAACAACAGATATATCATTGGGGGCACTATTGGCACAAGAAGATCAACAAGGAAAGGAACGGGCCATGTATTATATCAGTAGGACATTGAATGGCTATGAACTCAACTATACATTCATTGAGAAAGCTTGCCTAACAGTGGTCTTCGCATCTCAGAAGTTCCGACATTATATGCTAGCACACACCATTAAGCTAGTCGCAAAAATTGATCCTCTCAAATATCTACTTAGTAAGGCAGCTCTTGCAGGCCGATTGGCTAAATGGGTCATGATTCTCAGTGAATTCAACATTCAATACACAGAAAGACAAGCCATCAAAGGACAAGCAATTGCAGATCAGTTGGCTAAAGCACCGCTACTAGGAAAACACACCATGGAGATTGAATTTCCAGACAGGGAAGTTCTTGCTCTTTCTACCAAACAATGGACCCTATACTTTGATGGATCCTACACACAACATGGTTCAGGTGCTGGCATTCTGTTCATCACTCCTGAAGGACACACTATACCAAGATCATATAGGCTTATGTTTCCATGCACAAATAATGTGGCTGAACATGAGGCATTGGTTATAGGCATCAAAATGGCTGTAGAATGGAAAATCACAGAGTTAAAGGTCTATGGAGACTCACAACTAGTCGTCCATCAAATCAACAACGACTATCAGACAAAAGATGACAAGCTACTACCCTACAAGCGAATGGTGGATGACTTCAAACAGTATTTTGTACACATCACCTTCGAGCAAATACCAAGATTGAACAACAAAGCAATCGATGCAATGGCTACTATCGCTTCATTACTACAAATTCTAGAGCAACAAAGTCATTATGAGTTTCTGGTAGAGCAACTGTTCTCCCCCACCTATGACCACTCTGAATCCCAGGTTATCTATGCCTTGACTGGTTCAGATTCTCTGCTATATGGACCAATATACGACTACCTCAAGCACAATATCTTACAAATTGACCAATCCCATAACCAAAAATGTAACTTTATCCGACAAGTTGCCCGTTACACTCTTACCGCTGATACTTTGTATCGTCGAGGTCTAGATGGTACTCTTCTTCGTTGCCTTGATCGTAATGATTCTGATTCTGCTTTACACGAGCTTCACAAAGGTATTTGTGGAACACATTCAAGTGGTACTACTCTTGCTAAAAATATTCTAAGAATGGGATACTACTGGCCTACAATGGAGAAAGACTCATATCACTTCGCCAAGAAATGTCCTAAATGCCAGATCCATGGTAATCTGATACATGCACTAGCACAGGAACTACAGCTATTTACAACATCCTGGCCCTTTTGTCAGTGGGGACTATACTTAGTTGGCAAAATTCATCCTTCATCTTCAAATGGACACAAGTTTATTATAAACAGCAACAAAATACTTTACCAAATGGATCGGAGCAGTTCCCATGACCACAGTGACTGGGAAACAAATTGCCTCTTTTATTCTAAATTATCTGATTTGCAAATATGGTATTCCAAGTTCAATCATCACAGATAATGGATGGCCTTTCAAAAACCAAGATGTCCAAGAACTATGTGCAAAATTCAAAATCCAACATAGGTTCTCTACACCATACTACCCACAAGGAAATGGTCAAGCAGAAGCATCTAACAAGACAATACTGAAAATCCTCAAGAAAACAGTAAATGATGCCGGCAAAGATTGGCACGTACAACTCAATCCAGCACTTTGGGCATACAAAACCAACATCCGCACACCTACAGGAGCAACACCATACTCATTGGTATATGGATCAGAAGCCATTTTACCCCTGGAAGTAGAAATCTCATCTCTCAGAGTCTCTTTGAAAGGTTTAATCCCAGATGAAGAGTATCGAGTTAATCGACTGCAAGAAATCGAACTATTAGATGAAATACATCAGCATGCTTACACTCATCTCGAAGCATATCAACAACACATGTGCAGGAGCTACAATCACAAGGTCATCCCTCACAACTTCAAAGTTGGTGACCTAGTCCTCAAAGAAAATCCAATAAATCAGCAAGATCGAGAAAAGAAAGGGAAATTTGAACCTAATTGGTTGGGTCCCTATGTTATCATATCGGTCTATGGATAAGGTGCTATCATCTCACAACTTCAGAAGGAGATGTGCTCGACGAACCAACTAACAACATCCATCTGAAAAAGTACTACACTTAAGTAGCCTAGTGCACGGAAAAAGTCAAAACAAGCAAAAAAATTAAAAAAATTAAAATAATTAAAATAAATTTTTTTTTAGAAAAAACAAAAACACAAAGTACAATAAAAACAAATGGTGAAAACCTGGTAAATAGGCGCTCTTGTGAAAGAATGGCTCCTCTATCTATCTCCATACCATTTTATCCGTACAAACACTATCAACCATCACCCGACACTTAGCACATATCCATTCAAGACATACTTAGCGTAGTCACTATCCTGGTTTATCCATATATATCCTCTTACCACATTCCACCATGGCTTGGAAATCACTGTACATATTCATATCAAGAGGCACACTTAGCTAGGGGCATTCAAATCATCTAAATATTGCAACCATTCAAGACATCAAAACTATTTGCAAAACTCAGAAGCATGACATCCAACAAACCAAAACTACGCTTCATCGCAAAAACAAAAACCAAACAATTCAAGAAATACGAAGGATGGATGATTTTCTGAAGTACTAAATGTTGCATTATCGCATAAAAATCTTGACTAGTTTTGCATTTTGAACTTTTTAAATTATTGGATTCTCTTCCTTTTCTCACTAAATGCTTCAAAGCTAGAGATCATGGGGAACTTCCAAATATTTTTCTTAGTCTTCTGTCTGGGAGGCGATCACTTGTACTATGTGAATACTTGCCTCGAGATGTGATACATCGAATATCATTGAAGGCCTAATTCCACTTCACGCATACAAATGATTTAATCTTGTCTGTTTACGCAATACGCACTCAGGTCGTCCCGGTTCAATTATACCTTGATGCTTGTGCTATCTTGCAAAATAAAAAATCATGTAAATTTTTCTCAGGTCATTATGGTTCAATTATACCATTGTGCTTGTATAAATTTTCAACATATCCTAAACAAATCAATGCTCAATGATGATACCTACAAAGAAAGCAAACAAATATGGCTATATCAGATGGCAAATGCAGAATGAGGATGCTACCAAAAACATAAGTTGCCTATCATTTTACACATAGTTGCATATCATTTTACAAATAGTTGCATATCATTTTACATTTTACATCTCATTATCATACATCTCATTTTCAAGATACATCTCATAGCATATCAAATCATACATCTCTTTTTCAAGATACATCTCACAACATATAAAAACATACATCCTGCATCATACATTATATCATATATTTAAGCATTTCATCATCATCACATAAACGAAAAGAGCACATAAGCACATCCATCCATATCACACACCACATGATCAAAGAAAATGGTGCCGTATATATATATATATATATATATATATATATATATCTCAAAAATGATCAAAATGTACAAAATATATCATCACTGTGTCTAGTACAAAGAATACAATGATAAAAAATACAACAGAGACCACGTCTCTCAAGTATGGCTATCCCCTGACGGAGATGGTCTCGCTCCAAATGTCCCCACCCATGGATCTCCAGGAGGGTCCTGTCTCGGTGGCCCTGTCACACCTCGGCTCTCGGACCGCAACCTAGTATCTCGAGATCGACTAGATCTTGACTGTGTGAAACTCTGTACTCGACGGTCCCTGGGTACCGCAACCTCATAATGTCGTCGGTAGTACTCCACCTCCTGAGCTCTCAATGCTAGCTCTCTTAGGGTGTCTCTCATCGAGCCACCCACCGCTGCTCTCTGCACACTGGTTGCAAGCTCCTCCACTCGCCCCCTCCGCTCTATCTCTATATCCTGCTCAGTGGTCAACTGCACAATCTGCCACTGATGTGTCAAAACCCGTGCCTGCAGCTGCTATACAGTCACCTGTAGGGTTCGAATCTGAGCATCCTCAACATGTGTAGGGACCTGAACCCGTAGCGATACCTGTGCAGGGGCAACCCCTCCCACTCGGCCTGTCCTCGGTGCTGGAGGTGGGAGCACATCCGTCCTCCTCCTCTGCGCTGGTCGCCTTGCCTCATCTATACCCCCCACTGCAGCTAGCACCTCCCCCACTGTCCCCTCTCCACCAGCTCCAATAGCTAACCCACCTCTTCCCCTGTCTATCGCCCCCTGTCTCACTGCTCTCTCCACACCTCTATCTCCTCTCCTCCCTCTATCTCCCCATCTCCCCCTGACTCCTCTCCCTTGTCCTCCTCCTCTATCATCTCCATCATCCTCATCATCTCCCTCTCCCTCCTCATCATCATCATCGAATGCTGGCCGCATCTCCTCAGGATCAGATATCCTAGCCACCGTCCGCGCAATAAACAATCTAGCGAACTCATCAGTCATGCCCGCATCCAAAACCTCTGGGGCATAATCCCATATCTGCCTCACCAACCCGACAAACTCCTCCACTGCCACTGCGCTATCAATGGTCGGGCCCCAATTGGCTACATCCTGCCTCCGTCGTGCATATAGGCAAGCTCCCTAAGGTATACCCTGCTGATGACCAAACTGTCTCAAAACTCTGGTCACCACAAACCTCTCTATAACAAATGGGGTCCTCTCGATCAGATATCTCGTCATAAATACAAAGGGCATCTCCATCCTGTCCTCCGCCCACACCTCGCATCATGTATATGGTCGCCATGTAACCGTATCAATATCATCCAGTACTCTCCTCCAATGCTCTAGTTTGCCCAGCTTTCGCTGGACAACTAGACCCCTGTATCCGTAAGCATATGCCGCTCCAACAGGCCTGTCTCTGTCTGCTAATGGCCTCACAGCTGGAATGTGCTCCCAGCACCATACTTGTAACAGTGTCACGCCAGCTAACAAACTGCTGTAACCGAGGTATACCACCTCATGTAAGCCCCTGTACAGATGGGCCAGCATAGTTGATCCCCATGAAAACCTCCGGCCCTGTGGAACCATCTCCTCTAATACCAATCCCCATCCCACAGAGAATCCCTTTGACTTGCGATCAGCACAAAGGAAACCACCAATAAACCCTGCTAGTACTGATGGAAGGGGTGCATAATCCAGGTCTAAAAACTCCTGCCATGGGATCTCATAACCGCAAATTGTCTCATCATGAAAGATGCGGCGCAGTGCCTCTGTACCACCCTCCTCTAACTGCTCATATGGTAGTAGTGCACCTACTACGGGAATGCGCAGGATCCTGTAACAATCTTCTGGTGTGACTGTCATCTCTCCATTAGCAAAATGAAAGGTGTTTGTGTCACTGTGCCACCTCTCTGCAAGTGCTGTCAGTAGCCTCCGGTTCACAGTGAACTGAGGCATATCCAAAAGGGACGTCAAACTGCATCTCTCAATGATATCGAGGTTGGCCTAGGTCAACCGCGGTATTAATGTCCACGGTCTCGGAAATCTCTCCCACGACTGAACCACACCCAATCGCTCCTGTCAACAAGCAAAACAAATCCAATATCAGTTTCCACATCAACACAAAGATATCAAAATCAAACTCACATCAACAACATGAAACAATTTGCTCATCTACATCAAGTTCAAAATCCTATCATTTCATATCAACTTGTAACATAACTCAAGTTCTCAAAAACCATATCAAAACTTGTAACACAACTCAAGTCTCCAAATCACATAAACTTGTAAAACAACTCAAGTTTCCCACCCATATCAGCTTGTAAAACAACTCAAGTTTCCAACCCATATCAACTTGTAACACAAATCAGGCTTCACACATTGAATTTAAAACAAAGTGCAAACACAAATCATATTTTGATCCACACAATACATTGATATCTATGCATAACTTGAAATATTGCAAATTAAAACAAGTTATATCGACACTCATATTGGACAAATCCATAAACATCATGATAGCACGACGCAACAAATTCACAAATCACCTCATCTTGCCAAATTTTTCTAGATGCGCTAAAACAAATTCTTGATGCGCTAAAATTCACCCACGTGCTAGGCTATTTTTCCTACGCGCTAATCTATTCACCCTATGCGCTAGACTGACTCTACGCACTAAATTTTTCCCCCCATGCGCCACCTAACCTGCACTATGCGCTAAAACCTACCCACACGCTAATCTATATCTCGTTGGTGCTACCTGTTTGACCCTATGCGCTAGGTCTACCCTACGCGCTCAAACCCCTTACCAATGCGAACCCCTATGGCCCCTATGCGCTAAGTCTACCCTACGCGCTACCCTGCTGATCTGACGCGCTACCCGACATTCACCATGCGCTATTTTAAGTCTCTGCGCTAACCTAGACTTTCTATGCGCTACCCTATTTTGTTTCAGACACAGCCCTAAAAATAGACTTGATGCGCTACCTAAAATTTCGTATGCGTTAATCTATGACTTTGACGCGCTAAAACACTAAAATCGAATTTCAAAAATCAAAAAACAACTAAAAACGACCAAATTAAAAATCAAAAGAGGGTCAAAAGTGTTGACTTACTAGTGGTCCATACGCTGCAGGTCTCTGATACCTCCGAACGCGCTCAAAACGGTGTCTGGAATACGGAATAGGCATTTTGACTTCAGACCAAATTCTCTTTCTCCAAAGTCAACAAGGCACAAATGAATCAAATCAAAGCTCTTTTCCCCTTTTATAGGAGGAAAATGAAATTAGGGTTAGCCAAACGGACATGTAATATGGTCGCGGTCTCCCCTATACCTTACACAATGTACATTATCGGGAGATGAATCAATTTACACACATTTCACATAGACAAAATCATACACACCACACACAACTCATCAAATTAAATCAAAATTTTCAACATATTGATTCATCTCTCGAGGGGGCATCACCATCAAATATCGAATTTGGGGCATCATGCATCAAATCAAATCTGGGGCACGACTTGCAAATCAAAAGAGCGACACAAAAATGACATTTGATCATAAATCATGATAACACATCATTTTCTTTGAAATTACATGTGCACACACGTCACTTCAAAGAGGGGCAAAATGTAGATGTATAAAAATGACCATATTCCTAAATGAATATTTTATGTTCATTTCTCTATTTAATTAAATCCAATTTAATTAAATTACCCACATTCCTCTATTAAATTAAATAAATTACTCAATTTATTTAAATTAAATTCACTAGACTTCTTTTTACCATTTAATGAATAAATCATTTTATTCAATTAAACCCCCCCTATCCACTTTTAATCAAATTCAAATTTAATTAAATAGTTATCCTAAATTGAATAAATCTAATTTATTTAATTTCCCCAAATTGCAACCAAATTGAATTAAATTAACTTTATTTCAATTAAATCCTATCATCCCTCCATCCACTTGAATTTTCCTACATCTCCCACTTGCCTTTCTAAACCTATTTCTAATCCCTTCTAGATTCTTCTAATCGCTTTTAATTAGCTTAACCCATCTTCTAAACTTTGTCACATCCCTAAGCAAAGGGAAGTCACTTCTCAAACCCTTAAAGTCTTTGATAACCATTAAAGGCTTCAAGTCTTCAACCACTTAATTTTCCAAAGTCTTCATAACCATTAATGATTAATTCAACCCTCTTACATGGTTAGAGACTTTTTGCCTAACTTAACCTTCATCCAACCTAAGGGTCTCATCAAGCCTTTAATGCTTTGACCATGATTATCTCTTAATCATTTGCACAAGGGTTTATCCTTGGATTAACTCTTAATCCATTAGGGTAAGCCTAACTTAAGCTTAACCCTTATCTCTAGATAACCGTAAGGTCTTCTCAAGCATTTAATGCCTCCAACCCCTTCTCTCAACACAACCCTATGTTGACACTTGTCACCATTTCATTGGTGCAAATTGCAAACATGGATCCCCAACTTTCAAACTCAACCCTTGATCAACTCTTTCAATCCTGACCATCCATTGCCCTGTTTTTGTTATAAATAGAACTCTCATTCCTCCATTTTTAGGAGATCAATCCAAATTTGTAGTATCATACTTATGCTCAAATACATTCAAGCTTTCATTTCATATATGCTCATCATTTAGCCTCTCTTTAAAATAGAAATTAATCTAATATGCATTTTTAGAGTATTTCTATTATCATTAGCTTAAATCATTAACTAATATAGTATGCTAGGATAGTTTGTTTACTAATCTTGTCATCTTATAGCTAGTTTATTGCATTTTAAGATCATGCATAGCTTAGGATGCATTTCATTCTAAAATCTATTAAAGCATCCCTCGTTCTTACATTTGCCATCCCTAAACCATTTTGGTCAGTGATCTGAGAGCAAAAACATTGGTTTGAGGGACATTGTAAGATAAAGAACCATGGGACCAACCTTGGGAAGCTGAGTGATACTTCATTACTCCATAGCTGGCACCAAGAAGTCCTCTGTGTGTGTGTGGACAAGTCTTTTGGAATATTTTCACATATTGAGTTTCTATCGACCCGCTTTTCCCGCATACAGGTTGTTGAATTGGTTATGTTGGTTTATGATCTGATGTTGAGCGGTAATGATGGTGACACGTATGGTCATTTCATGAAGACAAGTTCAAAATGTTTTAGCACGTTTGTTTGCCTAGGGAATGAGCAAAATGTATTGCATCTAATGCAAGTTGAGGTTTTCTTAATTGATGTGTAGAGATTGCTATGAAAACCAACGGTCATACTTGTACCCACTTTTTTGTAGTCTATGAGAGAATTAGGTTTTTGTTGTGTTACTGACCTAATTGATTTGTATTTAAGGTCGATGAAGTTGTTTTGTTTAGAGTTGGCAAGAGTTGGTAGAAATCAGTTGAGTGTGTGGTTGCCAAACTGGATAATGAGTCTGCAGTTTGAGTAAAGGCAGATAGGAGATTAAAAGGATCTGATCAAGCAAGTGTAGTGTTATTCAGATAGATCAAGAAAACTCTTGTTGTTCTCTAACAATTACAACAAAATTGAAATCCCCTAATCGGGTAAGCTCTAACAAGCTTGGTTACTTATTAAATCCTCTAACAAGGTGATCCATTAGATTGGATTTTCAAATCCTCTACCGAGGTTACTCCTTATAGGGTATTTGCTTCTAACAAGGCATTTGTAGTCAATCCCTTAACCGAGTGATTCCTAACAGGATCAGTTCTTAACATGACTTTTGTAAAAGCTTTAACAGGCTTGGCTCCTAACAGGGCGGACTTTAGAAGAGTTCAGATATTTATCTTGTGAGTTCCATCTCATTGTGGTTTTTACTTATTTGGGTTTCCACGTCAAAAATACTTGTGTCATGTGGTGAATGTTTTTGTGGTTATGATCTTATGATTGATTTGATTAACTACTTAACTATTCTGATAAGGCATGATAACCATAAGCATTGAGAAATGGAATATGTTGACATATGATAAAGCATCTGGATGTTTACAAGTTTAATGTTGTTTACTGTTAAGATTTTGTAACAATCAACCGAATTTTCTTATGAGTATTTACAGTGGTATTTTATTTGATAAGTTTACTTTGTGTGATTGAGATTGAGATTGGAAAGTTTGTATCAGTTTTTCTATTTACTGATTCACCCCCCTCTCTCAGTAATCTATCAGATACTTATTCTTTCATCATACCATCAAGTATATGTGTGTACGATCTGGATGAGTTAGCGTGACATTTTTTTTGTGAATGGCTAATTATGCAGTAGATATGTGAGATTGAAAGAATCCAGTTGATGTGTGAAGTTGTGTTGCAGATAGTTACCGGAAGTAGTTCTGATAGTGCAAACTATGTTTCAGTGGTGGGTTTTCTTTTCTATCTTTCTCTCTTCGACAATGAGCCTTTCTGGGAAGTGAGCCCTCCTGTAGTGAGCTTTTTGGTAGTGATCCATCCTTTCTAAAAATTCACCTTAATTATTGTCACCTTAATCGGTGTTTTCATATTGAGAATTAGCATTCTCCATGGATTTTCCCTTCTTGGGTTTTCCATGTAAATTCTGGTGTTCATTGTGTCTGATTTGTTATGTGCATATACTTTCATGTTTTATCTTTTTTGATTAACTTAGCTAGTTGTTTTGGATTTGTGAATAAAGTTAAAGAAGGTTTTAATTGTCAATTGATTCACCCCCCCCATCTCGGTTGCTCGGATATTCAACATGACATCTTAAGCGTAGCATCCACTAGATATAATTGCCCTTATGTAATTCATATTATTCGATTGTGTTGATCAACATTATACCAACTGAGAAGGGTATAACAAGCACAAAGAAGATTGCAACACAACTTCACCTATTACTGTCCTTAATGCCTTTGCTACATGCAAGAAGAATTTGTGATAAATGTGTTCTTTAGCTTATGAGTGTGATGACACAATACTTTGGGTGCACCATGTAAGAAAAATTTGGGGGCTAGTATAACAAATGAGCTTTGATTAGTGAGGTCACCAAGAAAGCTACTATACAAACCCACAAAAATCTACAACCGACAACAGTGCTCGAGGAGTGAAGCATAGTGAGATTTTAAAAGTTTTTTAATTTTTAATTTTTTTTAGATTTTTGAAAAAAATTCACATTGATTGGGGTATAAGACATATATCAAGATTTATTCTCAAGTAAGATGTATTTATTTGCCCCTAGTGTCTAGCAAGGCATAAGTCATTATGAGCAAATGAATGAACTGTTGGGATGGAAATGGATAAGTGAAGGATGGAGACAACTTATTCTTGAGTGAAGGTTGATTTAATTTTAAAGGACCGTCTCATGCATGATAACATGTTTATCGAAGCTAATGGAATAGTTATGACAGTGTAAGGTGATGACATGGTGCATTAAATGACATGTGGCCCACAAGGAACGAACATGTTAAGAGGTTTATGAAAACATGTTTTACATTTTATGTCCTTAGTTTTGATCAAGATCAAGGGATGGATATGATAGAGATAGGATATAGACAGGGCAAGAAAGATTAAATATGATAATGGATGATGGAAATAACAACTAGATAAGAAAATAGACATGGTTAAAAGTGTGTGGGTAAGGTGAAATGGATAATAGGTATTTAATTCTTATGGGGATTCTTAACCTTGCCAAGATCAAAGGTGGAAAAGGGGATATGGAGGTAGATAGGAGGAATGAGGCATAATGGGAGATGAGGGATAATGGAGGATGAGGTAGATAGGATAGCATGGATGAAACTTGCCCCAAAGTTTAGAGTGCAAGAGGGTAATGGATTACACATGACACCTGTTTGTCAGGTTTTCATCGTGGTACTTGTGCAAGACGCCACAAGAAATGATTTTCACTATTAGACGAATCATTTCTCTTTACTTTTTTTTTTTTTTTCTTTTCTTTTTCCCTTTTTTTTGACTTTTTGGAAGATATTGGATGCATGATATAGGATGAGGAAGGACTTAAGCATCTCATTATTTAGATAGTACCCCTGGAAATATGTGCTACAATGAACCATGACTATTAAAGTTATTCTCGAAGATGTTGGTAGGGCAATGGTAAAGGGAGATGGAATGGGTGATAAGGTGGAACATGGTAAAGATTTATGCAAAGAATTGAATAGGAGGGATGCAAGGATAGTAAATAGGTATTGGATAATGGATAGGGTGTTGGAATAATTGTGTAGGGGTGTATGGAAATGTTGACAAGATCAACTTTTGCACACACTTTGAGGGGTGATGGAGTGATGAAGGGAAAATTGATTTTGGAGTTTGAAATTTTGATGGAGAAGTGGATGTAGATTTTGAGACATAAGGACCTAAAATAGATGTGATTAGAGAGATATGTTTAGATGGGGAAGTGAAGGAATCCTTTGGATTAGCAAGCTTGGATGCCAATTTTGATTTTCTTTATGATGGAGTTCTTCTATGAGCATCTTGGGAGTCCACATAGATTTTATTTTTTTTGCTTGATGGGTCTTTGTGACCTTTTGGATATTTATTTTTTACTTTTGGATCAATTTTTTCTTTCCTTTTGCATGTCTTTTAGATGGGACATGTTGATCTTTGAACATATGTGGATTTTGTACTTGTTACCTTATGCTTGGTGTAGACACATAAAAGTTGATTAAATCAATATTTAATTAATTGTCTTTATCGCACGATTAATTTAATTAATCATATTAACCTACCATTACCTTTGAATTAATTAAATTATATTTAACTAATATCCCCTTTCCATTTCTTCCAAATATTGGTTTATTTCAATAAGTCAAACTCACCTTTATGGAATATTTCATTTTTATCCCTAATCCTGATTAGCTAAATTAATCCATGATTAATTAGGCTAACTTAGTGATTCCTACAAACCTATCATCTAATCCCCTCATTATCCTAATTATTCCAAAGCCTAACTGATGTTAGTATTTATGCAAATTTAAAAATTTTGCACATCTACCCATGGCCACAAGTGACCCTCCTCATAAAGGACTTGCATGCACAAGTCACTTCACATCTCCACATCACCTTTGACCAAGGGATTTTCACACATGTGTGAGGATTCTCTTCCCCATAGAGCCACACTGCACATTCCTCTTTTGGCCAGTATGTCATAACCTCTCTTCCACTAGCCCTTACACCTTTCCACAAATGTTTCCACTTGTTGTTTTTCCCAAGATGTGCTCACACATGTGTGAGCACACCTTTCTCTAACCTTTAATTTAGTTCTTGATCAATCTTTGATCTTGATTGTCAGTTTCCAAGCCTCAAACTCTATAAATTGAATCCCTTATCTCATATCAAGGATCCACTTTTTATCATAGCCTTATAATGCCTTTTTGATCCTAGATCTACTTTTCATGACAGCCGTATAATGCCTTTTTAATTCTAGAGCCACTTTTCATCACATAATTATGCTGGCCATTTATCTACTTAGCAATCCACCATCATAATCCCCTTTTGATCCCAAACCCACACATACATCCACTCATCCACACTTAGTTTGTTATGCAAGCGAGAGCATTCCACACTTAACTCCACTCAATATCCCACTCTTCATTTGTCAACTTTGGTGCACTCAAGGTTCTTGAAGACGAGGAGGACAAGGAAGACTGAAATGGCGTAGGGAGCATCATGGGTGAAGTCTTTCTTTATGTTCATGTTTCTCATCTATGCTTTTTCATACTTTCTTGATATTGCATCTAAAATGGTTTCATTTGTAATAGTTTTTAATCTTACTAATCTTGACTAACCATTTTGACATGATACATTTGATGAACCCGACGTGAAGTTTCTCATGAATCGATTTGTCTGAAGTTATTTGCAAATAGATATCATGAAAACACATTTAAAGGTTTTACGTGCATTGTGTAGTCCCTACATTCCTTGTATATCGTGATATCTATGTGTAGCCTTTGCATTCACTGCATGTCGTGATGGCATGTTGCTTATGCATATCTAACAATGCATTTCCAACTATAATATCTGCCAACAATTTTATTTCAATGTTTAGTAATACGTATTGGGTGTTGCCACTAATACGTCAGGCTTTGCATCAGTTTGTGAATATTATCAATGCCTTCCAATACTTAGGCATGAGAGTTTCTTCCTCCCAGTGTGCATAGGCAACGAGATCACCATTGCTTGCTAAGCTCGTAGCATGACATAGGCAGGGCCGCTACAAGAAAAGGTCGTTGAATACAAACTTTGCATTTGCACAAATGTTTCAAAAGCCCGCAATCTTCAAGACTGCTTCTTGTTCAATACAAGCTGTGCCATAGCTTGAGCACGACATCATCAAACTCTCTAAAAGTGCTATCCATTTATAAACATTGAATGGAAATAAATATTGCGATCTAATGCTACATGCATACCATAAAGTAGGCCCTTTCTTTAGAGTTCATTTACATCGTCCTATATAAGTGTTGTATCCTGGAAGTTGGTGCAGAAATGAGCATAGCTAGTCTTTCTCGGAGTTTAAACTGTACTCCACCATTGGGGATGCAAAAATGCCCTTGTCAAACCCAGAAGTAATGTCAAACTCACAAAGATTCTTTTGATACATGCAACATCAAAGTATGACACCAAGGCTTAGACAAATGGTGGAGACGTATTAATTAAACAAGATTCAAAAATTTGAAATGTGCTTAGAGGAAGACACAGACAAGTGAAAAGCATAAGAAAATTCGTAAAATTGAATCACATTAGCCATGTAAGTTTTATTTATCTCTTCCATTTGGTCAAGTTATTTTTTTAAGTTGATTGTTGCTAACGAAATTGGCTAATCCAGGTGCACTTGTAGGATCCCAAATAGGATTTCTAACAAGTTATGTTTGCAGGTTTTCAAGGTGTCAAATTTGTAATCTTTTCTTTAAAATCATATAATTGGGAAAATTGATCAATCCTAGGATATGCAATTTGATTATTCACAACAGATGACTTAAAACGAACAATCAACTTGTCATTTTCAAGGTTTTTAAAATTAACTTGTCATTTTTAGGGTTTTAAAAACGAACAATTTACTTGTCATTTTTAGGGTTTTAAAAACGAACAATTAACTTGTCATTTTTTGGGGTTTTTAAAAACGAACAATCAACTTGTCATTTTCAGGATTTAAAACGAACAATCAACTTGTCATTTTGAGATTTAAAAAATAACTCACGCATTTGTCTTACAAGTGATAAAAAGAATACAACGCTTTTCATTCTTCATTTCAAGCAAATGACGTTACCGATTTTATGATTTCTTACAAACAGTTTAAAAAGAACAAACACATCTTACAATGTCGGCATAAAAAGAATCTTCACGTGTGATTGACAACTACAAATTCATATTTTTCTATGATGGAATAAAAAGAACAAAGTGTCTTTTGTGACTGGCACGCTTGTGCAAATTTGTAGAGTGGACCTACTTCTAACACACACTATCCTCTCCCTTGGCTCTTGTGATCCTAGGTGCAAGAGAAAAGTGTTAGTAACACTCAAAAAAATTCTTTTTTAAGAGAGGCCTGCCAAGGGACACATACACCCTTACGACGACCTTGAGTGGTAAATCCTTTGAGCCACTATAGAAATTAGGTGGGAGCTAAAGTTGTAGCCTTAGGTGTATTTGTTCCTATAGTGTTGTCGAAAGGACATATGGGCCCCATTGTGAGTTACTAGGCTCTTAAGCGAGTCACTGCAAAATGAACTTAATATAAAGACACCGAACATTTCTAGACACCTCTTATTCTAGAATCCCATCCATTCTATTGATTGAGGACATTTGTGAAAAGTTTAGTGCAAGAGCATAGAAGGTTTTTCTCCCAAGACACTCACTATACATATTTCCTTGAGTAGAAACAAGGCTTTTGAAAAGCTACTTGTAGCTTGATGAAAGTGGAGGCTCCCCCATCATAGGGACCACCTATTTGTTATGCTCGCAGAAGACTTAGTATATCACATCCTTACATGCCACGGTGGGATACATAAGGTATGTAGTACCAAAGTCAAAGAAATATCAAGATGTGGAGTGAAAATATTGCAATTGGGCATTTCCCTTGGGATCAAAAGTGTTTGAGTTGTCTTAGTCTTGTTTCATACCAATGAAAATTTGGGCCTACTTTAGGCCTATGGTCATACACGCATTATCAGGGTCAAAAAGTTCATGAATGGGTTGATTTAGACCCACACCTTTTGTGCCATTTTTTAAAAGGCAAAAATATGTGCTTGACGTGTCTTCTTGTAAAAAAAAATCAAACATTTGAAACAAGTTACACCCCCACAATGATCTAAAACAAACAAATCACCCTAAGATTTCCAAATGCATCATATCATCAAATCCCTCAAGCATATCGAGAAATCCATCTATCGTCGTCTTGAGAAGAAGAAACCTGACCAAAAAGAGATCTTAAAGAAGAGAAAAATTCTCTAGATAAACTGCAAACTCTTGTTCAAACATCGAACATTTCTTCACTGTTTTCACAATTATCTACATGGTCATGAAAATGAGTTTGATGAGGAATATTTAAAAACGTGTGTCTTTCAACAATGATCAGCCTTGTCCCAATCTCTTAATAGAAGTGTTAAAATCTCATTGTCATATCTACCTCAACAAGAAATCACCTATTGAGTCATTTTCCATCTAGGGTAGTCTTCCATCAACTCACCTTCTTAATCTCATCCACTATCTTACTTTCCACAACTCACAATCACTTAGAAGAAATTCCAAGGTTTCACATTTCCTCTTCTTCCTCATTTCATCTTCCACATTTCATCATCTTCCATATTTTTCCACAAAAAATCAAGGTTTTAAACTCATTCCAAAACATCAAAAATCAATTCAACTCTCAAACAAAGAGGTTTTGTCCTTAGTTATTTTGGATATTGCTAATCACAAACACCAAATACTCAATACTGAGTCCCTAAATCTAGGATCAATCATCATAAGGGGCATTACTAAGCATAATGGATAGGTTAAAAATAGCTTTTGAGTTATAAACACAAACCTTGCTACACCTAATCTCACAATTGTTGAAAACCAAATAAGCTATCCTAAAGAGGACTTTTGTTAACATCCAACTTTTAGTGAAAGAGATCACTCATCCATAAACACTTTAACTCGTCATCACCATCGTCAAATCTTGGAACTATAAGAGGGGATCGACCACCCACTTTTCATTCATGTCATTCTCACTCCCACAAGCTTCAAACATGGTTGAGACTAGGTCTTAGAGTATGAGATGCAGGCAAAATGAAATTCATCAAGAATCAGAACAGGAAGAAGAACTCAACCCCTTTCATCATGAGGAATTTGTAGGGGGAGAGAACATAGATACTCCCACACAAGAGGAAATTGAACGAGCAATACATGGCCCCAGATTTAATAGACTATTTGATGAGATTCTCAAGGGATACAATGACACCCATTTTTTAAGACTTGCTGAGGAGGGAGAAAAACTTCCTGCAGAATTTTTGACATATCACAACTGAGGAACATAACAAAACAAGCCCAACAAAGTCATTGACAAGAGAGAAATGAGAGAAGGTCAAGGAATACCCACAATTACGATGATAACTGATATCACCAAGAGAAAATTCCACCTCCTCCCACATAATTGGATATGTTGAGACAACATGTACAAGACCTTTCCCAACAATTAAATTTAGGGAGGGCACAAAAGAGAAGCACTCTTGAAGATATTTGTCCCTATCCATTTGATAGGACCATGGTCATGCTTCCTTTCCCACATAATTTTTTTACTCCAAAATTTGACAAATACAAAGGAAAGGGAGATCCAAGAGATCATGTGAGAGAATTATACTATGTTTTCTTAGAGGTTGTTTATGATGAAATGTTGTTAATGCGCCTCTTTCCTCAAAGTCTCAGAGGATCGGCCATGCAATGGTTTTCACGCTTGTCTAGCAGATTCAGGACATTTGATGACTTAGTGCAATAATTTGTCACTCATCATGCACACAACATAGAACATGATATCTCCATGATTGATTTATGCAACACTAAACAAAAGAATAGAGAGTTATTCTCAATATTCTTGCAAAGATGGAGACACCTTTCTAGCAGATGTTCCTTCCCATTATTGAGGAACAATTAGTTGAAATCTTCATTTCAAATTTAAATGAAGAGATGGAATTTCATTTGGAAGTCAAATGTTCAAATTCTTTTAAAAATGTAATAGCCCAAGGACTCAAAATTGAAAAAGCCCTTATCAAGAAGGGACTTGTCAAAATCTACAAAGACAACAAGGATAGTCCACGACCAACATATAATAGTGACAAGCCCAAGTTTTGGTCCAAGAACAAAAACATCGTTAACGATAGTGTTATAGAAGCAAGGATTGTCAAGATCACCCAAGCTATAGTCAAAATAGCCAGGCAAGTAGATAATCGTAACAACAATAATATCAATCAAGGTTATCCCCCAAACAATCAAGGAAATCTAGCTCCCAACACACATCAAGAGGCACCTAAGAACATGTACTCTACCTACAAACCAAATTGAACATATACACCCTTGGGAGAACCTCTTGAAAATATATTACAACAACTTATATCTTCCAATCCTATCACGTTGCCTAAAACATCAAACTACGAACCACAGGTTAAACCTCCATGGTGGGGAGATAACGAATATTGTGAATTCCATAAGGGAAAAGAGCACAAAACAAACCATTGCCTTTGTTTGAAAGACATCATTCAAGACCTTGTTAATCAAGGTGATATAGAAGTGGATGACCACACTACAAAAACTTCCAATATTGATTACACCATGTTCAAGAATCCACTTCCATCATATGAGAAAGGAGGTCCCTCCCATCAAGGGAAGAACCAAGATAACACACAGAACTATACATGCACACCATATACCTATATCGTCAATAACCTTTATGATGCTAATGAACAAGTTGCAACCATTACAATCAAAGGAAAAGATCTCGCATGCAACATTATTACCCATCGTAACAAGATTACCATACAAGCAGCACCATAAAGAGCGATATACGTGCTTAAACAATATAATCTTGTGGACCAATTGGATAAGACGTCGACACTCATTTCCATACTAGAGATTTTGCGCCTATCACCTTCACACAAAACTATCTTGGACCAAGCTCTCCAAGAAGCATCAATTCCATCCAACCTAAACACATATCAATTTCAAGCCATGGTTGGAAGTCTTAAATCATCACCATGTCTCACTTTTGCTGAGAATGATGATGCATCCATTCAACTACTGCATGATACCCCTCTCCACATTAAGGGATTCATACATAGACACAAAATAAAGCGAGTCTTGATTGACAATGGAGTTGACCTTAATATTTGCACCTTGTAATTAATCACAACCTTGGTGTATGTAGAAGAAGCAATTGATGCCAAAAAGAAGATCGCCATCAAAGCCTATGATGATGAAGATGAAGGTAAAAGATGAAGGCCTAAGAGAATATAACATTAGCCAACTTTTTTGTGTTGTTCAACTACCTCTCTCACCTAGGACTCATGAAAAACCACAAATTTCACTCAAGCAACCTATTGCCACCAATACCTGTACACTTGATGGATTCACCCCAGGAAGATCACAAGAATAAGAAACTATTGCTGAAGACTTGGCAGGATGGATTTACAAGGACCCTTCAGACAAAGGTAAACAACAAATCAAGATCCCTACAGAGAGGTATGGCAAAGGTTTTACCATGATGCAAATGATGGGCTATGATGACCATAATGCATTAGGATCCTACAAGCAAGGTGTCCAAGAGCCATTACAACCCTTGTTAAAACCAAGATATACAACAAGACTTAGTTTTAATCCTAGTCCAGGGGGATCTTCTAAGCTCAAGCTTACAAGCAAACAAAAGAATCCAACTTCTAAGTCCATCACCTCTAGAGTCAGGCTAATGTCCATTGCAGATAAACCTATAGCATCAGAAAATCAAAGTCATGAAACAAATTCTCAATCAAAGTTTGCATATGGAACAAGCAAGAAAAAGGGTTATGTTGCATGGAAAACATCACTCCAAGGTTACAACTCTTGTCCACTTCAAACACCCAAGCAACATCAACAACCCTGTTAGATACAACACATATGGTAGTTGTCGACAAACCTTTCACACTTGCAGACATCCCCATAATATACAACAATAGAGTTTTACAAAGTATTCTAAAATAGATTCACATGAATACAAATGAGATTCTTCAGATTCACAATCATCTGAAGGGGATTCTTTTGAGGTTAAGAAAGTTGAAGGAGATGCATGGATCAAAGCCTTTTTGGATCCATATACTGAGGATACTTCTAGGAGAGATAGGTCACCTCCCAAGCCCGATTATGAAGAGGAGAGTGTAATACCCTAAAATGGTCATCTAGACCATAGGCCCCCTAATCTCGACTACATCACCAAGGCCCTAACCAAAGGTAATTAAATCAACCATAAGCACCTAATTAATTAATTCTCAGTCACCAATGTCACATGGTAAATAAATCATTCTATATTAATTAAATAATCATTTAATTAACTAATCATTCCAAGAGAATCATTTTAATCAATTATCTTATTTATTCAATTAAATATCCTAGCATATTTAATTAATAAATTAATTTGTCATTAAATCATTAGAAATGAATTAGTTTAAAAAAGAATTAAAATTGAGAAAAGAAATCAAAATGGAATTAAATTAAAAAATCTCAGAAAAGCAATTAAATCAATTAAATATCAAAATTGGATAAAATATGAAATAAATCAGTTTTTATGATTTTATCTTAAATTTAGTTCAATTTCCTTTAAAGCCGATAAAAGACATCAATTCACTTGGATTGTGCTTCCTCTTGGAGAATCTCTATCATTCATCATTGATCAACCTTGACCATTGGTCTCTCTCAAAATTTTCTATAAATTTAGGCCCTCATCTCTCATTAAAAAAGAACCTAGAAATTATTGTTATTATGTTGTTTTTGCTCTACGCCTATTGAGATTTTGTGCATTAAGAATATTGCATTAGCTTAGTCATATTGCTTAAATCATTTTAGCTTAATCATGCATATTTAGCATATCTTGCATCCATTTAGCTCAATTTCGTACTCATATAGATTAAATCTTTTGTTTAGGTGTTGTCTAGTCACTGGTGTTGCATATAGAAATCTGAGAGCAAACCTAAACTCACATCTACCAGAAGGCAATAGGCCACTTTGTAATGGTTTCATTATTCACTAATTATTGATTTACCAACCATGCATCTAATGACTTAATTGAAGTGTTGTGTATTCAGATACAGATACAATCCACTTTTCACACACTTTTTTGGGTGCCCATCGTGGGGCTTGAGAATTTAATTTTCGGCCTTGCAAATCTTTTTTTATTTTATTTTTCAGGTCTCATCCGTACAACCTCTACAAAAGGTCGTACGAGTTTTTGTGCATTACAAGATGAGTTTTGATAATACTTGTTCGGCTTTGTGGGAATCATCATACGAGTCTCTAACTTGTTGTTTTCTTTTGTGGTTTACTCATTCGGCTCGGTGAGAATACTTGTTCAACTAGGTGAGAATACTCGTTTTTCTCTATGAGAATTGTCGTACGAATTTCTGATTTGCTTGTTTTATAAACAATATACTTTTGGGGGTTTTCTTGATTTGGCTTTGGACTTACTAATGCTAACCCTGAATTGTCTTATGTCTACCTAAGATTTTCACAGCCTAACTGGTTTTCTGCAGAACGTCTGTCAAAGGATTTGTCAAGTCAAACTCACATATGTCAAAGAATAAAAAACAATATGACTACTGATGTGTTGGTTTTGTAGGTTGCCTAAGGAGGATCGACCAAATATCATGTATTATTTAATTCATTTTTAGGCACTTAAATTTCTATTTGATTAATGAACAAATCTATCTTTTGTGTTTGAAGAAAAATCCAAGAGGTAGGAAAGTATGCTCTTGTCTGCAAAGACAATCAAAAGTCCAGACCCTTGAAGCTTTTTCTAAGTTTGAGATTTGTGTACCTTTTAGCGGGCTTGTCACAGTGGGAAAAATTAATCACCATGTGAGAACGACCCAAGTG
This sequence comes from Cryptomeria japonica, assembly GCF_030272615.1. Lineage (NCBI taxonomy): Eukaryota > Viridiplantae > Streptophyta > Pinopsida > Cupressales > Cupressaceae > Cryptomeria > Cryptomeria japonica. Next base: position 539,130,683 of record NC_081408.1, read on the forward strand.
AGTACAACTAAACCCAAGCATTCTGACTCACTATAATAAATAGGCCTTTCGGGATTAAAGTCTCAGAGGATGAGACTATTAAAGTTTTCTCTTTTGAGATATCTCATATCGAGCATTTTGTATGGCCTCATGGTCTCAATCATGCTTGCGTGACTACAACTTGTTTCGGTACCTTGACGGGCTATAGGCCTCACTCGCGCTTGCACGACTTCGAGGGGTAATTTCGAACGAAAATCCTTACTACGAACTTTAAAATAGTAGCTACCCGATTCACCTCTGAAAGGGGGACAATATTTGTACAAGAGAGATAGTAACTCTCCCAAGATACTTGCCATATCATGCCCCCATTAGTGTTTGGAGTCAGCTAATATGACATCGAGAATCCATTGCATGAGAATCAACGACCGTATTCTGATTAGCTATTGGGTGTGTACCTGAGTCTGCAAGCAAAGGTTTTCTCTCTCATCCAACTTCCTTAGAATTAGCATGTTGTGTTTGCATTCACTTTGGATCTTACATGTTTGCTGTGTTTTTTATTTGAAGCTGAAAACTAAAACTCTAAAAACTAGAAAAACTCCAAAACACCAAAAAATATCAAATTCAGTGGTCAAAAACTCAGTTTCCTTGTCAAAAATTTGCCTCTGATCATAATTGTCGTACAATCTTCCTAATTCATTGTCCGAGTCATCTAAATTGTTGTACGAGTTACTTACATTGTCACCTGATTCTTCTAGTTTGTCGTTCTAGCTTCTTTAAACTGTCGTTTTGGTCTCAGAAGATTGTCGTCGGGACTTATAAACCCTGTCATACGAGTCACACTGGTCTGTGAAAAGTTGTCATCTGGTAAGCATTAAACTATCGTGCGAGTTTGAACAAAAAATTGTATGAGAAACTTTCTTTGTCGTCTGGGTTGTCATATTTTGTCGTATGACCCTCTGATTCTGTCAATCCAGCTTTCTGTCTTTTTGTGTCCTTTTCAGGTCTGTTATACTTGCCTAATCAATCTGAAGTGAGCGTAAATCTGGTCATCGTAATCTTAAGCATAAACAACCTTGATAGTGTACCCCTATCGTTATGTTGCATGACTTTATCAATTATCTCCCAGCTAGTTCAATCAATCATTTATAAAACTCAATCAACCTAGGTTGCTTAGATCATGTCTTATACATGACAGATCATTCCTGAAACCAGACTAGGTCTTAGTCACCTTTCTTAATCACTACGTTAAAACACATAACTAGCTTTGATTTGATCTTGACATGTACATCACATTTAACTCTTAGTCATGTCAGTTGTAAATTCCTGTTCAAACCAGGAGCTCTTCCAAGAACGAGAACAAGAAAAATGAAGAGAAAATAACATTGCAAAGCAATCCTTTTTTCTAAGAACAACCAATTTTTTATGAATCTTTTGAACAATAAAACTTAGACAAACCTTCGTCTTCAGATAAACCACTTTTGGGTCAATCCTTATCTTCCAATATGTCTAAAGGAAGACAAGAAAAAGAGGTTGATAAACGTAAAGTTCATGATGACCTTAGCATTTAGGCTAATGACAATGATTCCTCTTCCAACAATTCTGAAGTTTCCAAACTCGGAGAAGATACAATAGTAAAATGTCAAAAGGACAAAGACTTCAGAAAGATGATGAATATTATCATGGCCCAAGAAAAAGAAGAATACTTTCTAGAATTTGCCAAACAAGGAGCCAAACTCCCCCCTGATTACAATGCTGAAAGTTTTATCACTAAAAAAGACAATACTCCACTAGCATTGGTGACAAAACAAATACAAATCTCCTATAAAATATTTCTTCGATACGATTTGTCCTTTTCCATTTGACAAGAGTCTTTACATGCCTTTGTTTCCTTCCAGAACATAAATTCCTAAGTTTGATAAATATGATGGCAACTTGGATCCCCAAGACAATGTTTGAGAATTTTGTGCCCTATGTATGGATTTCATGCACAAACAGACTTATCTCATGCGCCTCTTTCCAAGAAGTTTAGGAGGACAAGCTATGGAACTGTTTTCAAGCTTGCCTACAGGAATTAAATATTTTGAAGAACTGGTTGAATTGTTTCTACAACAATACTCCTAAACATTCGTCATCTGGTCACATTGTTTGCATGAATTAAATTTACCCTAAACAATATGGTCCAGGCTATAAGATTATTTAACGCATGGGATATTCAAGTACCAGTCCTTTGGGAAAACACCAAGATGGAATCATTAAACCTATCAAGTTACAAACTAAGTCTATAAATGATAAAAATAGACTTGGATACCATCTAGAAGAGTCATCAAATAAAAAACACACTTCTCATCAACAACCTAAGTGGAGGAAAAAGATACTACATCAAACATCACAAGAAGTAAATATTCAATAAATTCAGGATGAGTATGAGAAAGAACAAGAAGAACTAGAAATCAAGAGAGAAGAAGCAACTTGTAATCAAGTTCCAACTGTATCAACAATAACACTACAAGAAGTAGATGTTCCAGAAGACATGAGAGAAGAAGTGGAAGGAATCAAAAACATGTTTGCACCACTAAATATTCCTATCACATATATGGGAAGAATGCAAGTAGAGGTTTCAGAAACATACTCGAATGAGTATGAATGGGGTCCAAAGCCTCTCTTAGATACATCTACCAAAGAAACTCCTGAAGAACCTAATGATATCATAGACGAAGCACACGAGATAATACACTTGAGGCTGCAAAAGGAAATAGAAGAAATCAAACTAAAAAGACAAGAAGATTATGAACAACAGCTGAAAGAAGGAAAAGCACAGTAAATTTCTTCATCTACTATATCTCCCTCTAATGAGATAGAGCAAATCAGATATGGGACTACAAATGAAGAATTGAAGGTTATAGAAGAAGGACCAATCATCAGTCTAGAGGAAGCTGGATGGGAAAGACGACATAGACTAACAGAGTCATCAGGGTTATGTCAACAAGTATGTCAACTACGAGTGATCATTGAACCAAATCACAAAGGAACTTTCAACATCAAAGATGTTGATATTGATACTATACATGCTTTTACTAAGCCACTTGAAGAGGAGTCAGAGGCTTTATCTTTTGACTTTGATCACTCTGAAATAAGATCTATTTATGACATTACCTATTCGACACCAAACTATGACTACTTTGGTATGAATGTCGAAACTCTGTCTGATGAACCTGTTACTGTTGAACCACAATATGTAGTTCCATCCAAAGTAGAGGAAGGTGCTAGTGGTAGGTCTGTTGGGTTCGGTCCCCTAAATACTAACGTAAACTTTGATAGTCGTGTTCTAACTCTTCCTGGTCTTGAGACACTTATGAAAGGTAGTCTTCTAGAACTCAACTTGTCGGTTTGAGCTTGTGATGACAATACCGTGAATTCCCTTGAACTTGTTGAATCTTTATCCCTAATACATCCTGAGCTTATTAATTGTGCTCTCCAAGATCAACCCTTGAATATCCCTACCTTTGCCAATGACTATACATTAGCCTGTTATCTTACTATAGTTGAATAAATGGGCTCTTCCACTAGTGAACAAAGTGAGAACATGACAATAGCAAATATCAAGTATCTTCGTCTCAAAACTAAAAAAGAGAAAAATAAGTTCTGATGGCGAAAACCACATTGTGGCGATGTCAAAATAAAAAATAGTAAAAATAAAGGACATACCTAATGGTGAAAACCTCTCTGAGGCACCTGGAGGTGAGATACTTGTATTTTTCCTAATCAATTTCAAGAGCGATCATCAATGTTGATTGAACCTACACAACCAAACATTGGAACATAAGAAACTCAACATACCATAGATGCATCCCAATCCTTATTAGCAAAAGAAATGAAAGAATTCATTGATTTCTTCACAAAAAAAAAGATCAATTTTGCATGGACATATGCTGATATGCCAAGTCTAGATGTTGACCTCATAATGCACCATATTTCTATCGCTCCCGGAGTTAAACCTATCAAGCAAAAACTCTGAAAAATGCATCCTCATGTGGCATTACTTGTTAAGGCCAATTTAGAAAAATTACTAAAAGCTGGATTCATCAAAGCAATTGATTACGCTGAGGGGATATCTAATATTGTACATGTTTCCAAACCTGACAAATCAATACATGTTTGCACATATTTCAGAGATTTAAACAAAGCATGTCCAAAAGATTATTTTCCACTACCCAACATAGACATGATAGTGGACATGATTGTTGGTTATGAAATGTACTCTCTGATGGATGGTTTTTTCGGATACAATCATATCAAAATTGCACCTAAGGATAAAGAGAAAACAACATTCACCTATGCATGGGGAACTTTTTGCTAGAATGTAATGCCTTTCAGCTTAAAGAATGTAGGCGCCACTTATCAAAGAGCTGTAACAACAATTTTTCATGATATGATGCACAAAAACATGGAGGACTATGTTGATGATACTCTACTGAAATCTATGAAAAGATCAACACATCTCTTAGAACTGGGTCCAATCTTAGATAGGATGGAAAAATTTAAAAAGATTAAATCCCAAGAAATGTGCATTTGGAGTCACTTCTGGTAAACTCTTAGGATACATTGTTTCAGCAAAAGGAATTAAAGTGGACCTTGAAAAAGTTAAAGCTATCATGGACATGCCACCTCCAAAGAATGTCAATCAAATGAGGACTCTACAACAGTGGCTCCAATCCATAAGATGTTTCATCTCTCAACTTGTAGTTAAAGCTTGACATTCAAAAAAGCTTTACGGAAAGGAGTTACCTACAACTGGGATGAAGACTGTGAAAAACATCTAAAGCAAATCAAGGAATATCTTTCTAATCCACCTATCTTAATGCCATCGATTCAAAACAAACCCTTGATACCCTACATACCAGTTATTGATACATCACTGGGGTCACTTTTGGAACAACAGGATGGGAATAAAAAGGAAAGAGCTATATATTATATCAGTTGGACCTTGGTGTCCTATGAGATGAACTATACTATTATTGAGAAAGCTTGTATGGCATTGGTCTTCACATCATAGAAATTAAGACATTACATGCTAGCACTTGTAAAATATTCTATAGCTACAAGGATGAGTTTGTGACCATTGGATGAAGAAGGATTTATCTTTCCTACTAGATCAAGACCCCATTGGCAGAAAGGCCAAGATGTTGCCAAAGCATGAAGTTCTTGTGCTGGTGCATGAATTAAATTTCCATGGATCTGACATTGTTTCCATGTTTTAGCTATCTGAAAATAATTCCATTCCATAGTTGGCCAATAATAGCCCAAGCGTATGAGTTTTTTCGAAAGTGTAAGACCACTTGAATGACTGCCACAAATGTCATTATGGACTTCATTTAAGTTTGTAAAGCAGAAAATGATCGAACCCTAGTTGCTCTCCCCTCTTCCAACTCCAAGGAGAGAGAAGGGAGGTTACTAGGGTTGATGGTTTTCACTTAGGGGAGACTTTACATTCAAAAGAGGGGTTAAAACCCATAAGATCCAATCCCACGCAATGCAAGATTGGATTCTAAATGAGTTTCAAGGGTTAAGACAGCAAGGCTACCCTCTTTTGTAAAGAATGTAGATAGAAGGATCAAGCTAGGAATGCATAGAAAGTGAGAAAGATTCGCTTATAAACTGAGATAGGGATATAGGATGAAGCTGCGGACCTGGAATTAGTAGTAAAATGTCGAGACGGCGCTGTCCTGCAAATTTGAGCAAAATTTGACGGGACGATGGCGCCCGGTGTGCACACGGTCCTCCGAAAAATCTGCGAAACGAAGGGGGATCTGTTCGTCTCTGCACAAGGATTCCAGATCTTCAATTTCAACCGCGTACCTATAACCTACACACAGAAAAGCGAAGACGATTGGGGGGTTAGGGATTAGGGGTTTGCCCTTAGGTCAAACCCCGGTTTTGGAATTAACCAAGAAATGAGAAATGCTGTAAATGTAAAAGTTTGTAATGCAAAACAAGTACTAATACCTTGTTGTAAGGATGTTTGTATCCTTATGTGTGAAGGTATAGATGTTGTTGTATGTTGTATGTTGTAGTAGTATGTAGTAAGTGATCTCCTCTTCAATGGTTGAATCCTTGTCTTGAATGCAACACTTAGCCTTGAATGGAGACTTAGAAGGAATGCTTGAATGCTTGAATACTTGAATGTTTTAGTATCGTTTCCACGCCTTGTACACATATGTCCTTCTTCTACCCAAAATTGGAGAGAAAATGTAGTTTATATACTTGTCAATTAGGGCTGATAGACTGATTTTTCCGACCTTAGGCCGACAAGGAAAGATAATTTTCCAATTTGCAAACAAAAAGACCCAAAGTCCCATAGGAGACCGGGCCCAAAATAGGGCCAGGGACCAGGGCGCTGGGCGCCCTGGTCCTGAAGGACCAGGGTGCTGGGCGCTCTGGTCCCACCTCCTGGGACAGCAGGGTGCAAAGGAGGATCAGGCTAGGGTGCAAGAAAATGCAGTTTTTGGTGTCGTAAACAGGTTTCGAGGTCTCCATTCAGGTTCAGTGTTGTGTCGCCATCGTGAAGACCGAAATGTAGTCGAAATTGCAAGTGTCACAATTTTAGGACGCTACATTTAGCCCCCACTTTAGCAGGAGTATGTATGCTTCATACTTCCGGTAAAGTACAAGGAAACATCATTGAAAGACTTTCACCACGTCAAGGAGGCAAGACACACCAAGCCCCCAGTGGACTAAGGATCTTACGGCTTCGATTGACAAAGTAAAAGGGAAGATCACGAGGGAGAACCATGACTGTCAGTAGTAAGGTTCCCTCACTATGAGTCATGCAAGAGAAATACCGAAAATTTTCAAGGCAAAGCTAAGTTCGCCAAGAAATTTTCAAGTATCCTGAAGGGATAGTCGGGGTGTATGCCCCCCTATGTTAAAGCGATCGCACATGCCTCAACGGGGGTGATTGTTTTAACGTAGTGATACACATAAGAAATGAGAAGGGAAAGAGCACGTTATCACAAAGATTTAGCCCCCAAGTGTGAGATAAACCCAAGGATAATATACACAAAACACGAAGCACAAGGTGACTTTGCTTTCCTCGGGGTCAGTATGCTGTATGATAATTCATGTATATCATATGTATGTATGCATAATTGTTCTTCATTCCCCAATTAAGGAAGGTCACCTAGAAGAAGGGAACACATGTGTCTTTTGAGTCAACATGAGAGAGACCAACAGAGATCTCAATGCTTTGCATCATCCTTAAGTAGACAATACTAAGGACAACAAATAGAAGAATGAGAATAACATATAGAAGAAGTAACAGAAGAGAGGAGGAGAGAATCTGCTATGCTAATGAAACTAGTCTAGCACGTCATCTACCCCCCGATCTTGCTGATCAATGTTTCGGGAAGGTAGGGAACACGCTAGAGGAAGAACATCTAAAATAGTAGATGGAGCTATCACAAGATCCAAACAAGGGCTATGTTCATGTTCCAAGCCACGTTGTTCTTGTCTAGGAGCTAGGATAAGTGCTTTAGAAAATTCGTTAGATAGATGGTTATCAATATCAACAAGTTCATATTCATTGTCAGAAGCAAGAGAAGTAACATTTTCATCATGAATAACATTTTCATCTATATCATCATCAAGATTTATAAAAATAGGATCTTTAACTCGCATAGGATCAAGACCATCATGCATCTTATGTTTAGGAGATTTAGGCTCAATTTCTGGCTGAGGAGAAAATGGAATAATGCTTGTTAAAGGTGTTTTTGGAGATTGCAAAGTGTGAGAAGTAGCTACTTGAGCTCTAAGACGACGCTTTCGTCTGCGTTCACGTGCAGAACGATTTCGTCTAGTCTTAGTAGGAAGTGGAGAAGATTGAGGAGGAGGAATGTTCTCATCCTTATCACTTGGGTGTTTAGGTTGTGGTCTCTTAGGCTGGATAATAGGAGAAGAAGAAGGTCTCTTCTCTCTATAAAAAGGAGGAGGAACTGCTCCATATAAAGGAGGAATATTTGGTTTAGGAAGGAGACCAAGTCCATCATGGCGAGGAGGTGTAGGTCTACTTTTAGAAAGTTTATTAGGCATAGACATAGTCACATCCATAGGAATGGGTTGGGAATCTTCTTGAAGAAAGATATTAGTTTTATCTTTCAAAGGAAGAACTTCCTTCTCAAGAACGATAGGAATATCAAGTTTGGGTGTTCTAGGTTCACTTAAAGATAGGATCATATCTGTTTTCCACTTTTGATAAGATTTGAAAAGATGATCACTTCGCGGAGGAAGAGATTGGAATTGTTTAGGCCAAAAATAATCAATAGGAACGCTAGAAGTTCTTTCAGTAGGTTTAAAGAGACTATGATTGACAGTAACAACTTCACCATTATGGGGAAATTTCAAACACTTGTGAATAGGAGAAGCAATAGCTTTCATGGAAGATAGCCAAGGATAGCCAAGCTTCACACGAAATTGTTCGGATGAAGGAATAATAGCAAAGCTCACATCAAGGGATTTGTTATGAACTTCAATAGGTAATGTAATAGAACCAATTGCAGGAGAAGAAAATGCATCAAATAATTTCACAACCACATCTGTTTTGTCATAGATCACTTGATTCAATTGCAAAGTAAAAAGAAATTCTTCAGTAATAACATTAACCATGCACGAAGGGTCAATAAGCACTCCACGACAAGGTGTATTCTTGACTTTTGCAACTATGTATAAAGGACCATCAGGTGCCCTGATAGTTTCACTAGAATCAAATGTGATGGAAGGTTCTTTAGGGTTTTCTTGCTGCTCTACAAAGTTAATCACATTCGGAGTCTTAGACACAAGACCATCAGATGAGAGAGAGGAATCATTAGCCTCAATCGCATTAGAGTTATGAGAAGGTAATGGATCAGTAAAAATCTGAAGATTTTGGTTAGGAGGAGCTACAGATGTGTTGCCTTTATCATTCACTCCGGAAACAGAGATAGTATTATTATCAATCAAATCTTGAATTTTACCCTTTAAAGAAAAACATTTTTCAGTATCATGCCCAGGTTGACGATGAAATTGACAAAAAGATTTGTTATCAAAATAGGGTGAAGTAATCTTTGCAGGATCTATTTGCCTTATAGGAGGAAGAGTAAGCACATTTTGTTCCAATAACTTATTCATAATACTATGCAATGATTCATTCAAAGGAGTATACTTTCTTTCTTTCTTGAAAAACTTAGAAATAGGAGGCACACCTGATGCTGCATTCACATTGTTGTTGATGATGTTTTCATTGAATTTGATGGAATCTCTATTTGGTTTAAACTTCCCAAATGGTTGTTGACTGCTATCACCCTTATCACTCGGAGCCATAGGATGTGATTGTTCCATTTGACTCACAGTCAGTTGATAATTGTGAAGAGTTGCACACAACTGTTGGAAAGAAGTAAACTCAGAAAACAGAAGTTTGTCTCGAATATCTTTTTGTAAATTAGAAATAAAGATTCTTTGAATATCATTATTAGGCACTGGAAAAGAAATTTGAGCATACAAATGCTTATATCTACCAATGAAATCAGTCACTTTTTCTTTAACACCTTGTTTATAATGTATTAAATCAATCAAAGTAACTTCAGGACTTATATTGTTTTGAAATTGTTGAATGAAAGCATTTGCAAGTTGTTCGAAAGAAGTAATAGAATAGGAAGGCAACGAGCAATACCATTGTAGGGCTTTGTCTCTTAATGTTCTAGTAAACAGTTTTGTAAGCAACCTTTGGTCATAAGCAAAATCGGTACATATTGTTTGAAAAGTCTTAACATGTGTTAGAGGATCACCTTTACCATTATAAAGCTCTAAATGCGGGATTTCAACATGTTTAGGAGGGATAGCTCGAACAATGTCAAGAGAAAGTTGGCTCGCAACATCAAATGTGGGCACACTAAACTTAGATTGATTCATAGAGGCAATTTGTTGCTGTAAAGAAGAGACAGTTTGTGCAAGATTGTTAATGGTCGCTTCAGTCGAAGAATTCATATTAGACGTGTTAGATTGAGATGGAGGTGTTATGTTATTGAAAGAAGGTAAAGAGTAAGGTGGTGGGACACTATGATAATTAGTCATAGGAGATGATTGGACAGGAGGAACACTACAAGGAGGAATGGAATGGTTAAATGAATTGCCCCCTTGCGTCATGTTCATTTGTGGAGATGTAATAGGAACACTCATTGAAGGAATGAATGAAGAAATTGGATTAAATGAAGGAAGAGGGTTAATTGAGGAAGAAGGATTGCCCCCATGACTGGTGATCATAGGAGGAATAGAAGTAGTCATTATGTTTGATGTAAAGGTAGGTATGCTAGCAATAGAAGTTGTCAGAGGAACAGAATGATTGACTTGAGTAGGAGGTTGTGTATAACCCAAAGTTTCGGCACAACTCTTCATAGGCATCACATTCGAATCCACAATGTGTGCAATACCACGCAAAATATCAATTCCATTCTTATCACTTTGAAGCATATGTTTTAGACCCTCAATTAAAGGAAGAGCTTGACTATCGGGGTATTCTTGAGACATCCATTGTCAAAAATCGTCAAATTGATTATCCAATTTCGAAAGTTGTTCTACAGAAACCTCATGGAGAGCTTCTTCATCATTAGGAGGATTAGAGGAATTACCCATGTCCTCGTTAAAAAGGCTATTCAAATTAGGTTCCATCTCCTCGGTAATTAAACCTCAGAAAGACTTAATTCTACGGCTTCGTCTAATGGGAATAGTGTAAGTAGGGCTTATTGTTGTAAAACTCATGCACTAGAAAGAGAGAGAAGATTTTAGAAGTAGCAATTTTCAGTAAAATCAGCCAATCTCCTAGATTTAGGCTGTTAAATGCAATCACAACAATCTCCAAAAATTTCAGAAAAAAAGTCCGGGACCGTGGCGCTCGGAGTGCACACGGTCCTTGCAACTTTTTTCGAAATTTTCAGGGATGACAGTTATGATGATTTTAGAGCTAATCTGAAAAAATTGAGTGATTTTACGATCTGTAGATAGGCCAAATTAAAGTTGCAATCTCAAAATTGAACCCTACCAAGATTGTCGAAAAATGCAAAATTTGAATTTTGAAAAAGAGAGGGAAACTGAAATTTTGAATTTTATGATTTTAGAGGGAATACCAAAAGCAATGAAAGTTTTGAAATTTAAAAATTGACTTAATTTCACGCAAAATTCAATTTTGAAAGTGGAAATCAAAGTTGTTGTAATTAAGCACTTAATTTCAAAAGTCACAAATTGCAAGAATTTGAATAAAGCACTGAAATTTCGAATGAATGCAAACACACTTTTTAGATTTAGGACAGTAAGAAACACAATTTTGACAAAAAATCTCAATTTCAACAATTTTTGAATGATTAGAAGCCTTAATCCAAGCAATCACAAGACCAACTTTGACTGTAATTTTGAAAGTGTTATAATTAATAAAATCAACCAAAATTCTGGATTTTAGCAAAAAAATACAGTAAGATCTAGCTCCCGAAATTTCGAAAAAAATGTCAGGGACCGTGGCGCTCGGAGTGCACACGGTCCTCGCAACTTTTTTCCAAATTTTCAGGGATGAAAGATATTGTGATTTTATTGCGGAATCCAAAGTTACAGCTGATTTGGAGATGTTTTGATCAGTGAAATTGTCGGACAAAGGTTGAATCAAGAGGATTTCAAAAATTAGGGTTTTGACACTTAACCACTTAATTTTCAGAATTAAAGCACAAATATGAATTGATAATTTGCAATAGAAGGGTAGATCTGAAACAAGCATTAATAATTAAACATTTCACAAGCTCAATTACTAAAAAGAAAAATTTAGGGTTTTTATGCAATTAACCTCTAAAATTTTGCAAAAGATCAAACATGGAAATGTAATCAAGGAATCCAATTTTCAAATCTAACCATGAAAAATCAGAAAGGATGTTCACGTCGGGTTCACCAAAATGTAAAGCGGAAAATGATCGAACCCTAGTTGCTCTCCCCTCTTCCAACTCCAAGGAGAGAGAAGGGAGGTTACTAGGGTTGATGGTTTTCACTTAGGGGAGAATTTACATTCAAAAGAGGGTTTGAAACCCACAAGATCCAATCCCACGCAATGCAAGATTAGACTCTAAATGAGTTTCAAGGGTTAAGACAGCAAGGCTACCCTCTTTTGTAAAGAATGTAGATAGAAGGATCAAGCTAGGAATGCATAGAAAGTGAGAAAGATTCGCTTATAAACTGAGATAGGGATATAGGATGAAGCTGCGGACCTGGAATTAGCAGTAAAATGTCGAGACGGCACTGTCCTGCAAATTTGAGCAAAAGTTGACGGGACGATGGCGCTCGGCGTGCACACGGTCCTCCGAAAAATCTGCGAAACGAAGGGGGATCTGTTCGTCTCTGCACAAGGATTCCAGATCTTCAATTTCAACCGCGTACCTGTAACCTACACACAGAAAAGCGAAGACGATTGGGGGGTTAGGGATTAGGGGTTTGCCCTTAGGTCAAACCCCGGTTTTGGAATTAACCAAGAAATGAGAAATGCTGTAAATGTAAAAGTTTGTAATGTAAAACAAGTACTAATACCTTGTTGTAAGGATGTTTGTATCCTTATGTGCGAAGGTATAGATGTTGTTGTATGTTGTATGTTGTAGTAGTATGTAGTAAGTGATCTCCTCTTCAATGGTTGAATCCTTGTCTTGAATGCAACACTTAGCCTTGAATGGAGACTTAGAAGGAATGCTTGAATGCTTGAATACTTGAATACTTGAATGTTTTAGTATCATTTCCACGCCTTGTACACATATGTCCTTCTTCTACCCAAAATGGGAGAGAAAATGTAGTTTATATACTTGTCAATTAGGGCTAATAGACTGATTTTCCGACCTTAGGCCGACAAGGAAAGATAATTTTCCAATTTGCAAACAAAAAGACCCAAAGTCCCATAGGAGACCGGGCCCAAAATAGGGCCAGGGACCAGGGCGCTGGGCGCTCTGGTCCCACCTCCCGGGACAGCAGGGTGCAAAGGAGGATCAGGCCAGGGTGCAAGAAAATGCAGTTTTTGGTGTCGTAAATAGGTTTCGGGGTCTCCATTCAGGTTCAGTGTTGCGTCGCCATCGTGAAGACCGAAATGCAGTCGAAATTGCAAGTGTCACAATTTTAGGACGCTACAAAGTTCTTCCCAGATTCTTCTTGCTCGAGACATCTTAAAAGAGTATCATCCAAACCTCATTTAAAAAGGGTATCCGCTCAAATATCTTCTCATCAAGGAAACTCTTACATGGAGATTGGCTAAGTGGGTTATGATTCTTACAAAATTTAACATTGAATATATAGAACATAAAGCTATCAAAGGATAATTCATTATAGATCAACTTGTTGATTCTCCGCTTGAAGACAATCAACCTTTGCACATAGAATTTTCGAACGAATCCATAATGCACCTTAGCGATCTTGGAAAATATTCTTTGATGGGTCTTTTACTCAACAAGGATTTGGTACTGAAATTCTTTTTATCACTCCTCAAAGATACTCAATCCCAAAGGCGTACAAGATCCTCTTTTCATGTACAAACAATATTGCAGAATATGAAGCCTCGGTAAATTGAATCAAGCTAGCTATTGAATGGAAAGTTATTGAGTTACACATCTATGGTGACTCTCAGCTAATAATCAACCATATCAATGATATATATCAAACTCGGGATGAAAAACTGATTCCCTACAAAAGAATGGTTGATGACTTTAAGAAATACTTTACTTATGTATCATTTCAGTAGATTGCCAGATCAAAAAACAAAGCAACAGATGCTATGGCTACATTAGCATCTATACCACAGATACAAGAATTTGAGTACCATTATGAATTCCTGGTGGAAGAGCTTCATTATGCTACCTATGATTCCCCTGAGTCCTAGATGGTTTGTTCTATCATTGAACATGATTCATCTCACTATAATCATATCTACTCTTACTTATGTGACCAAATTATCCCTGATAACCTCACCCGCAATGAGAAAAGAAACCTAATCCGAAATGCTTCAAGGTATGTCATCATTGCTAATGATTTGTATGGGCAAGGTTTGGATAGTACTTTGCTTAGGTGTCTAGAACCTGAAGAGTCCCAACATGCATTATCTGAAGTCCATGAAGGTATTTGTGGATCTCACTCAAATGGTCTAACTTTAGCTCAAAAACTGCTAAGGGTTGGCTACTATTGGCCAGATATGGAATAAGATGCTATAAATTTTCTAAAACTTGTGAGAAATGTCAACTACATGGGCATCTCATACATGCTACAACCAGAGAGATAATACCTTTTATCACACATTGGCCTTTTCAACAATGGGTGTTTGATCTCATCGGCCAAATCTATCTTGCATCCTCTAATGGACACAAGTTTAACATAACTACAATAGAATACTTCACCAAGTGGGTTGAAGCGGTTCCACTAATCAAAGCAACTGACAAACATGTAGCTATTTTTATCCTTAACTATATCATCTATAGGTATGGAATAACTTCTTCGATTGTGACTAACAGTAGAGGGTAGTTCAAAAACAAGGACCTAGATGAGTTCTGCGAAAAGTTAAAAATCAAACAACATTGGTCTTCTATATATTACCCTGAAGGTAACGGCTAGGCTGAAGCATCTAATAAAAATTTGCTAACTACCTTACATAGAACGATCAATAAATATGGAAAGGATTGGCATCTGCAGCTCAATCCGACACTATGGGCTTATCGAACAAGCATCAAAACACCTACAAGAGCTACACCTTTTTCTTTGGTATATGGAGTTGAGGCAGTCTTTCCTATAGAGGTGGAAATCCCTTCTTTGAGAGTTTCTCTGCAAGGTCTTGTCACTGATGAAGATCACATAATATCTAGATTGCAAGAACTCGAATTGCTAGATGAACATCGACAAGTGGCATTTGATCATCTAAAAGCTTATCAGAAAAGAATGTCTAGAGGTTATAACAAAAAAGTTTGACATAGGGAATTTCAAGTTGGTGATCTATTTTTAAGAGAGAATGCTAAGAATCAACAGTTTTAAGAACAAAAGGGGAAGTTTGAACCCAATTGGTTGGGTCCCTACATCATTACTACAACCTTTCACTTTGGTGCTTATCAACTCTCAACATCAGAAGGAGAAAATATCTGTGAACCGATCAACACCATCCACTTGAAGAAATTCTACACCTAGCATTCTTTGCTCCAACAATATGTATAGCTAAAAATTCTTGAAGAAATTCTAAAAATCAGAAAAAAAAATCTCGAAGAAAAAAAAAGAGAAAAAAAGAAAAGAAGAAAAAAATCAAAATATAAAAGAAAAATGCTTTGGTGAAAACCTGGTAAATAGGCACCTTGGTAGTAGAAAAAAAAAGAAAGAATCTTTGTCAAGCAGGTGAAAACCTGGTAAACAAACACCTCTTGTACTCAAGCGCTCCATCTATCAACACAAATTTGGCATTTCCTTCTTTATTTCCCTCTTTTCTGCATCTTTTCTTTAGCTTGTATATATCCTTCAGTCACTTTCGTTGGTTCTTCTTGGAACCCTCATGGATTGAAACCGATCAACGCCCTAGTCTTAGGGTACTCAACCGATCAATTTAAATGTCCTAAGCAGTTCAACCAGGTCATCTTTCTATCAATAGTACGAAGTCATCCAAACTGAGTCAGTTACCTGTCTCCTATCCACTATAGAGTTTTACCACTGAAGCAAGAACACTGAAAACAATCACTGAAAACTATTTGAGATTTGATTGAGATTTTCTTTGTATGCTGTCTTTTTTAAATTGGTTTTCGATTATTATTCTATTTGAGCAACTCGAGGAAGTCTATCTTGACTAAGAGGAGCAAGGACTGGGGGCATGATACTTTACTTTGTTCTCTGCTTGTTGGAATAATTCTGATGATCTGAAAACATCTCATAAGCTGGGTGTTTGTGATAAGTGCCTTCACATCGAGGTGAACTCATGACACATACCTTGACTCCATTTATTTGTATGCTATAGGGAGGTTGGAATCATTTCCTTGTCTATTTTAAGTAACTTTCTTTATCATGCAATCTAGATACATGCTTAATATGTCCTAGGATATGACTGATACAAGGGTCATTGCGGACAAGATAATCAATATTGCATATAATAAGGAAGGCACTTTGCTTTGTCTGGTGTGTTTGCATGCAAGCAACATTCAGGTCATCTTGGCTCTTTATGCCTTGATGCTTATGTTCGCTTGCTATATTAAAAAGGAAGTAACATTCGGGTCATCCTGGCTCTTCATGCTTTGATGCTTATGTTTATTCTTACATTTCTACTCAGTGATGATAAAAAGAAAATTAAAATCTAGTGACTAAGTTCTAGGTTGCATTCATACTAATTTTTTTACATTGCAAGTGATTTCAGCATAATACAATATCTCTCTTTGTCCTTTGAATGAAAGTCTGACTTTGAAACAATCATCGTTTCTTCCCTAAGTGGTCAACTGACTTTATCAACATGATTGAGTTCTTAAACATCAAAATCTAAAATCTTATATGAGATGTTAGTTGCATTCATGAGCATATCATATATAGATCCTTAAGTTCATTCAACATTCATTTACATTCATATTATTGCATGAAAAACAAAAAATATACATTTACATCATTAGCTCGTCATTTTTCTCATTTATTGCATATGAAAAAGAAACAAAAACATCCATATTCATTTGCATTACACACATACTGAAAAGAAATGCACTCATTTAGAACATCACGTAGAAAAATGCATATAGAAGGATATCTCACAAAAACATCTCATATAACTCAACACAAGAACAATAAGATTGAATTGTGTGTCTATATATCTCATCAAAAATATTAGTCAAAGGGGTACAAATGATATAAATTATCATAAATAATGTCTATCAAGGCAAGAATCGCATAAATTAAAAAAGTTGAGTATACAACATAAAACAGAGTCTATAACAATCTAGCTTTGGCCCTCTCCCTCATCGCCTGGTGGAGGAGGAGGTTCTTGTGGAACATTGACTTGTCAAGGTGCCTGTGCTCCCTCTGATCTAGCCATATACTATAAGTATGGAGCCACCTATCTGTCTATCAACACTACTGCACTGTATGCTGCCGCACAATACATTGCTCAACTGGATTGATGCAGAACCTCACATCAGGAAGCAACTAACTCTCCTTGTAATCTCAATACCTCTTGATCATGCTCTACAAACTGGGTCTATGTGACTGTCAGATGTGTCCAGAGAGTCCTCACCCTCCCTCTCAATGTCTGGATCATATTCATTGGCGTCTGTCCCCGTGGTATCTCCTCCTCTCTGCCCTCAGCCGGATCATCCCTCCGCTGTCACACCTATTGAGGGGAAGCTCTCTCTCCCATCTCCCCCTCACTGCCAATACCACCTCTAGCTACCGCATCCCAAGCTCCTCCTCCCTCTACTATGACTGCACCTAATGAATCACCCTCTCCCCTCCTTTGTTGCTAACCAATCACTAGTTCCCTATTGTTGCTCGCACTAGGATCACCTCCTGCCCGCCTAGGTGGATATAGTCTTCGTCCCTGTACCTGAGCCTGTCCATATACCTGAGTCGATCCCTATGCCTACGCTAGTGTGTCCTCTCCACCCTCATCAATCTGAGGTGCTTTCTCTCCTAGATTTGTAAACCACAAGAATGGATGTCTCAATGAATCGTCTCTATACTCTGGGGTCACCCCTGCATTAGCAATATCCTCTACATAATCCCAATGTTGTGGATGGAGGCCTATCATCTCCTATACTACTAGGGCGTAGGATAAATTTGGACCCCATCCTTTCCTCTCCTCATCCCCGAACTGAGCATAAGCAGTAAAATCCTATGAAATAGCCTACCCTCATCCATACTGTCTCATCACCCGGCTAACAACAAATCTCTCAATAATAGTCTGTGATCTCCCAATGAGTGGGCATTTCATAAACATCAATATCCACTCATGCCTCTAGTCATCCCACTCCTCTAAACCCATGTACGACCTCCAAACAACTGCAATCAAGTCATCCAATTGACATCTCCAAAAACTTATCTTGCCCAGTGGGACTGTGTCAAATAACCTGAATATTGATACACGATGGGCTGATGTGCCTCTCTCGAATCATCAACCACTAGCCTACACACTGGGATATGCTCCCATGCCCATATCTATAGAATAAGAACTCCAACATCCATGCTCTTTGCATCTCGGTATGTGATCTCATGCATCTCATCGTACATGTGTGCCAACAAGAAAGATCCTGAACCTAATCTCCTCGGCTGAGCAACTAACATCTCCAAAATCCTCCCCTAGCCACACAAGAATCCCTATTGACCCCTATCCAACATAACAAAGCATCCTATCAGTCCATCCAACACATTGGCAACGGGAAATCTCCCTCCATATCGGATCATCAGGACATCCCATGAAATGGATCAGACTATTAGACTATCATCCTGGAAAACCCTGCGTAATGTTATGATCCCCACTTGAGGAGATGAATCATAATCCACTTTGCCACCTAAAAATGGAATCCTTAGAATTCTGCATACATTCTTGGGAGTAATAGTCATCTCCCGGGTAGGTAGGTGAAATGTGTTATGCTCTGAATGAAATCTCTCAACTAATGCACTCAGTAATCCATGATTCACATGAATATCTGGCATCTGCAACAAGTGTCCAAAACCACATGCCTCAATATGAGCCCTCTGTGCATCTGAGATCCATAGAGCTAATCTCATGGTTGGTGGATAGGTACACCGAAATTGTATGTCCGACAAGCTAACCTACAAAATTGAATGAAAACTCATAAGTTTGCAATACAAATTGAGTTAGAAAGCTGTCAAAAGTGCCCATGAATCCAACTAATCAATCACAAAAATCAAAATTTCAAGTTTTGATGCTAAAAAAAGTTTATTATTTTGAAATGAGTAAACACAGAGGGGCAACAAATTGTATGAGTAAACTCTAAGATATGAGTAACTATCTCAAATAGAACAACTAAACATACCCTGATGAAATGTCTCGTACAACCTAAGGGTTTATATGAGTAAACATTATTTAACAGTTACTTGTACGACAAACCCTACTTGGTAGTATGACAATACGATAAGAAACGAGCTAAAACAAAATTGAAATGAGAAATTCATAAAAAAATTCACAAATTCGGAAATTTAAGAAGCTCAAGATCGATCACTTATCACAGGGGGTAAGTTCCTAGGTTGATTATGTTGTCTTTGTAGCTCAAATCAGTGGGTATGCTCAGGAATTGCCATTTTGCTGCAGAGAAGGTTTTTGAATTTTTAAACTTTGAGAAGTGAAAATGAAATGAAAATTGACCCTTTTAACCCCTTATATAGAAAACCCTAATTTTTCAACTTGCTTTGATGGATGTGAAAATTATACCCTTGAATAAATCGACCATCCTGAGTCCATTTTCGGGATCGAAATCAAAATCTGAGATCATTTTTCTAGTCAAAATCTGAGATCATTTTTCTATTCAAAATCTCACAACGTTGACCCCTTGGTACTTTCGTCTTCAGCTCACTTTTTTCATCACTTTTTGCTCAAATCAATTTTAATTTCACCTTAATTCTTCAAAAAATCTTTGTGCTCAGTTTATCATCATTGAATATTTTTATCATTTCAATTGCCTACAATCATTGTAACCTCACCATCTTTCAATTTCACTGTCAAGGGGCATCATCATTATCAATGATTGCATCATCAAAAGTCAATATTTTTTATAATCTTCATCTAAAGTCGAGCAAAAAATATTTTTAATCAAAGATTAATCAAATAAAACCTCATTGCTAGGGGCATATCAGTTTCATTGCACCTAATCAAGTTGATATTGTCTTCATCTGAATCAGTCTCTTAAACAGTAATCAGTTTCATCGCATCTCATCAAGCTGGTTATTTATTTAAACCTAATCAAGGGTTTAAAGAGTCTTTTTCATAGTGATCACATGCTCAATCCAAATAGGTGTTTAATTTCATTGCATGAAATCAAGCTAGACATTTTCTTTGCTCAATCGGTTCTTGTTCAATCAAGTTCGAAATCGGTTTCATCTCTTCACTCTATCTAGTTCAATCAAGTTCTAGATCGATACTTATTTCTTGATCCATCAAGTTCAAGATCGGTATCTCGCTTTTCATCGGTCCTAGTTCAATCAAGTTCAGGATCGATATCGCTTTAATCAATCTGTTCAACTTCTTCACTTCAAATCAAGCTGAACATCTCGCTCTTCATCGGTTTGTGATTCATCAAGTTCAAAACTGATATCTCTTCGACATCAACTATTCTTTGAATCAATACGTTGCTCGCACATCAATTTAAAGAGGGGCAAATTTAATACCCTAAAAATGGTTATCTAAACCATAGGCCCCCTAATCTCAACTACATCACCAAGGTCCTAACCAAAAGGTAATTAAATCAATCATGAGAACCTAATTAATTAATTCTCAGTCATCAATGTCATGTGGCAAATAAATCATTCTATATTAATTAAATAATCATTCCAGGAAAATCATTTTAATCAATTATCCTATTTATTTAATTAAATATCCTTGCATATTTAATTAATCAATCAATTTGCCCTTAAATCATTAAAAAGGAATTAATTTAAAAAATAATTAAAATTGAGAAAAGAAATCAAAATGGAATTAAATTGAAAAATCTTAGAAAAGCAATTAAATCAATTAAATATCAAAATTGGATAGAATATAAAATAAATCAGTTTTTCTGATTTTATCTTAAATTTAGTTCAATTTTCTTTAAAGATGATAAAAGCATCCAATCATATCAATTCACCTGAATTGTGCTTCCTCTTGGAGAATCTCTATCGTTTATCATTGATCAATCTTGACCGTTGGTCTCTTTTCTATAAATTCAGGCCCTCATCTCTCATTAAAAAAGAACCTGGAAATTGTTGTTATTATGTTGTTTTTGCTCTAGGCCTATTGAGATTTTGTGCATTAAGAATATTGCATTAGCTTAGTCATATTTCTTAAATCATGTTAGCTTAATCATGCATATTTAGCATATCTTGCATCCATTTAGCTTAATTTCATACTCATATTGATTAAATCCTTCGTTTAGGTGTCATCTAGTCACTGGTGTTGCATATAGAAATATGAGAGAAAAACTAAACTCACATCTACTAGAAGGCAATAGGTCTCTTTGTAATGGTTTTGTTATTCACCGATTATTGATTTACTAACCATGCATCTAATTACTTAATTGAGGTGTTGTGTATTCAGATACAAATATAGATACAAATCCACTTTTCACACACATAGAGAGTATTAAGGATGACCTCAATACCTCCATCCTAGCCATAATGGATTACTCCTATGAGCTTAACCTAATCAAAGAAGCAATGCCAAATATCCACCCTGAACTCATTGACTAGGACCAACAAAATCCCCCATGCCCTGACACCTTCCAAAACAATGATGCGATAACATGATAATAGACTTTCTCAAATTACGAGATAACATACCAAGAGGGGATCACAAGGCTAGGTATTCTATTGAACTCAACAATGCAACTTACTTTGGAGAGAATTCCAAACCTTTCAGTCATAAAAATATTACAATCAAAACAAGATCTTCAAGTGAAAACAAAGGATGCGTCCAAAGGTGAAAACCTCTCTAAGGTTCCCGAGGATGGAAGGTTTGACATTCTCCCCGTTAGCGTGAATTAGGAGAGATAATCCATTATCATAGAGGAGACCAAGGAAGCTAATTTGGGATAAGAGGGGAACCCTCATAAAATCTATTTAGCATCATCTTTAACTCACAGAGGATCCTTGCTTTGTGGAATTCTTCAAGGAGAGGAAAATAAAATTTTCTTGGTCATATGCAGATATGCCAGGGCATAGATTCAGAATTAGTAATGCATCACTTAATAATAGTAGTAGGAGCAAAACCAGTAAAACAAAAGTTAAGGAAGATGCATCCTCAGATTGCACTATTAGTGAAGGAAGAACTCAAAAATTTGTTAGATGTTGGTTTCATAAGACCAATTGACTATGCAGAATGAATATCCAACATCATACCAGTGGCAAAACTGACTAGGGGCATTCGTATCTATACCAATTTTAGAGATCTAAACAAAGAACGTCCTAAGGATGACTTCCCTCTACCCAATATTGATATGATCATGGACCTAATAGTAGGACATGCGATGCTATCTCTCATGGACAGGTTTTTAGGATAATACCAAATTAAGATCACTCCGAATAAGATCACTCCAAAAGATCAACATAAACTGTTTTCACAATGCCCATGGGAACATACTGTTGGAATGTGATGCCATTCGGTCTAAAAAATGCAGGAGCCACATATCAAAGGGCAATGACTACCATATTCCATGACATGATGCATACACTAATGGAAGATTATGTGGATGATTTACTAGCTAAATCATTAACAAGAGAGGGTCACCTCGCAGTACTAGACAAAATCTTCACCATATTGGAATAGTACAATGCTCGTCTCAATCCAAATAAGTGTCTTTGGAGTGACTTCTGGGAAGCTCCTAGGATACATTGTCTTGAACAAAGGAATTGAGGCTAATCCTGCAAAGTAAAGGCAATCATGGAGATGCCACCTCCTAAGAACATCATCTAGTTGTGAACATTACAAGGACGACTATAGTCAATCCATCGATTCATTACATAATTGGTCGATAAATGTCATCCCTTCACACATCTGCTACATGATAATGACCACTTCAAATGGGAAGAGAACTGCCAACAAGCATCATAGTAGCTTAAGGACTACTTATGACACCACCATTACTAACACCACCATCTCTAGGCAAACCTTTGTTATTATACATATTGGATATAATCATGACCTTAGGGGTACTACTGGCACAACACAACATCAAAACAAAGAAATGTGCAGTATACTACATCTCCAAGACACTTGTAGGGTATGAACTCAATTATACACCTATTGAATGAGCTTATCTCACAGTAATTTTGATAGCAACCAAACTGAGGCACTACATGTTGATGCATAAGATACAACTCATTGCCAAGATAGATTCACTCAAGTATTTACTCAGTAAAGCAACACTAATAGGTCACTTGGCAAAATGGGTTATGATCCTCAGTGAGTTTGACATAGAATATATGGACCATGAAGAAATCAAAGGGCAAGTCATTGCAGATTAGTTGGTTGAAATGCCACTCATGGGAGGCCATCCTCTCAAATTTTCTAGATGAGAAAATCTTCATAGTCATGCTAGCACAACAATGGAAGTTATATTTTGATGGATCATACACTAGGCATGGTTCAAGAGATGACATTCTTTTGATCACACCTCAAGGTGATAGCATTCCAAAATCATACAGGCTCACATTACCTTCCACAAACAACATAGCAGAATAAGAGGCCTTGGTCACAAGACTAAGAATGGTCATAAAATGGAAATTGAAGGAGCTACAAGTATACGACGATTCCTAGTTGATCATCTGACATGTTAATGATGACTACCAAACTAAGGATGATAAGATCATACCTTACAATAAAATGGTTGATAGCTTCAAAAAAATATTCATGACTATCATCTTCGATTAGATTCCTCAAGAGCAGAACAAAGTTGCAGATGCAATGGCTACAATAGCCTCTCTTCTTGATCTTCCACAAAACTCAACATGCTACGAGTTCCCAGTCGAACAGCTTTGGATCCCCACTTATGATATCCCAAAATCTGTGATGGTATGTCAACTCATTGGTTTTGATTCCCCATGGTATGGTGAGTTTTATGCTTACCTACATGATCAAATCCTTCCACCAAACCAATCGAACAATCAACAAAAAACCTTCATACCCCAATCCACTCGATACCTTATCATTGTCGAAACCCTATACCGACGAAGTCTCGATGGTACTCTCCTCCGATGTTTAAAGCAAGATGAAGTGACCACAACTTTAGAACAAGTAAATGATGGTATTTGTGGGGCCCACTCAAGTGGCCCTTCATTGGCTAAAAATATCATGAGGGTATTGATACTAACACGCTACCACAACCTTCGAAATAAACACCTAGACCACAAAAATAATCACCAAAATCGATCCACATAATCCACATAAGGATTATCCACACAAGACTGTTGTACTGTACTGATAGACTGAGAAACGATATACTAGAGCTTCTAACTCACAAATTGAACATCATTGGAGGATAAAACTCTGGAATAAGGTTTTCCAGACAACCATCAACCTTCAACTAGATCCACAACACAAGATGATAACCAAAAATTATGTATCAACTGAAATGCACAACACTATTAGATGCTCTGTTCTAGCTTGTCGGACTTGAGTCAATCTTGAATCTGACTTTCGGTATAAGTAGATCATACAATATGGAAGGGATCATTGACTTGAGTTTCCATTAATGACAACACCGGATAACCTTTGCAGTTTCTCTTGCCAACAAACCTTATGGGTAAAATTAATCCTTCTTCATCCATTGGTTGTAAATTCATAATTACTATCACTGAGTACTTTACAAAGTGGATTGAAGTCATTCCACTCACCCAAGTCACCGACAAGAAGATCGCCTCATTCATCCTAAATTACATCATCTGACGGTATGGTGTACCCATGTCCATTATCACAAATAATGGGGTTCCCTTCAAAAATCAGGATGTTCAGGAACTCTGTGAGAAGTTTCATATCCAACACCATTTCTCCATCCCATATTACCAACAAGGAAATTAACAAGAAGAAGCCTCAAAAAAGAACATATTGAGGATATTAAAGAAGATAGTCAATGATGTCGGTTGTGATTGGAACATTCATCTAAATCCTGCACTATGGGCATATCGAACTAGCATTCAAACCCCTGCAGGGACAACTCCATACTCACTTGTTTATGGAGCAAAATCTATCTTTCCCATTGAAGTTGAATTACTATCCTATGGGTCTCCTTGCACAATCTAATTAATGGTGAAGATTACTGAGTCTCCTATCTTCAGGACTTGGAACTACTTGATGAGAAGCGACAAGCTGCCTACAATCACCTTAAAGCATATCAACAACGCACGAGCAGAAGCTACAATCATAGGGTCATACCTTGCACTTTTGAGGTAGGAGATCTTTTTCTCAGAGAGAATCCTCACAATCAAGCATACAAAGAACATTGGGGAAAATTTGAATCCAATTGGCTGGGTCCATATGTCATCACCGTTGTCTTTGAGTCTGGGGCATATGAGTTAGCAACTTCAGAAGGAGAACCACTGGAAGATCCAATCAACAACATGCATCTCAAAAAGTCCCATACATAAGTTGTGCAGAGCATCAGGCTCGTACAATTTCAAAAAGACCAAAAACATTCAGAAAAAATACAAAAAAATACAAAAAAATAGAAAAATCAAGAAAATAGTAAAGAAAATCATTCATCCAAATGGTGAAAACCATTTTAGTGGCACCTTGGATAAGTATAGTGGTTAAAACCTAGAAAACATGCACTATCTGTAAAGGTTGTGGCTCCATTGTCTTTCAGACTTGTTATTGATCTGCAATCAGGGTTATTGCCTCATGCATCTTGTATCATGCTTTCACATTTCCACCTAACTAGGGGCAACTTTTTAAATCTATATGATGGGAGTGGATTCTCAATACTGGTGATTCAGTGAGTAAAACATTAAAAAAAACTCATGAAATAAAGCAAAAACATTCGTAAAAATCTCAAAAAGACCAAAAACATTCAAAAAATATCCTTAAATAATCCAAAAACATTTGTAAAATCTCAAAAAGACCAAAAACATTCAAAAAATGTCCTGAAATAATTCCAAAATATTCATAAAACAATAAAAAAAATCAAAATCAATAAAAAACATTGCAATAAAATTGTTCCTTGTACATAAACATTGAGTCAGACGCAAAACAAAATTTGAGCTACCTAATAGAGGACCAACTATTAAGTCAACAAACAAACAAACATTCGAGCAAAACATACGTGAGACTGTCTTAACAAGGATGCATCCTTCCTTCAAAACAAGACATGGTGACATATCTCTTTGACAAGAAGATTTTGTTTGGCTAATAAGCACTTGGTCATATTACTACTTTTTATATCAAGTTCCTATGCTACTCTGGGATATCCATAAGTGATTGGAGTGGCCAGGATGGTTCATGATATCTTTTTCTTTGTTTTCTCTTTGCGGATTGTTCCAATGAAGTTCTAGGGAAAATACTAATTTTGTCTGTGGGAAGTTCATAAATCTACGAGATCCTATGCAAAAATACAGAGTCATGGATCACTATGGATTATTGACTACATCATATACCTTGACCATCAGTATGTGAACCAGAATGGAGGGGAATATTCCTTATCTATAATAGGTGTAATGCTTAACCTCGACTTCCAATATCTCGGTCAAGATCAGAACACATCCTATTGTTTCATTTCATCCATCCATCAATCCATATCATTCATGCATAGCTAACCCCCCCTCACCCTCCCTATAGAGGTCATCATTATTGCATAACCTACATCATGTTCCATCAACTCGATCAAGTCACATACATCGTAGTTCATCTCTAAAATGATGAGCTATGTAGCCTTTGTCATCTAGGTAATCCTGTACACAACCACAAGTTGTTGTGTCTGCCTTTAAAACCCAACTGTCAATTGGTCAACCAATCACACACAATCCAAATAGACTATTACATCAATTGTCTAAGTCTCAATGGATAATTTCAATCAGATACCTTGACTTCATCGGGCAATTCAATCAATTGTCTAAGTCTGAACATGTCAATTTGACTCAATTACTCAGACTTTATCCTGTCTGAGCAACCAAATGACATCAAATGTCATGCTTTGACTAAAACTAGGGCAATTCAACCAATTGCTATGGATTGCACCAACACTATATTGATCAATTGAACAACATCAATCAAAGGCATCTCAACATTGCATTTGCATAATTCCTCTTGCATGAGCTAAGGGGTCACACTGGCTTATCATTCTCTTTTTTTGTTCACCATTCACTATCATTGTATCCTTGCCTCCCCTTGCATAAGGTAATGAGCTAACCCACTATTGTGAATACAAATATTCCCATCAAATTGAGCTTTCCCCCGTACACTGAGATTTATCGTCAATCTGAGCTTACCTAGACTTGCATGTAATCCAAACACCTATCCATAATAAGTTAACCAAATCTAAGTGAAGATCATCTCGAATAACATCTCTCTCGACCAGCTTAATCTATTGCCTCCAATTGATCTATTCCTACCATCAATGCCCATCGGGATGCATCCTTCCCATGATTGGTAGTCTATCCAAATCCATGTTCTACTCTTGGAAAGAGATGTTTATTGGCCAAATGATCCATTTTCTTGAATGATCTTTTCACTTTGATTTTATTTTGTGTTCTAGGCCTATACCTATTCATGGCTACCTTGATCTTTCTATATCTTGGTACGTCTGGGTTGGTGTACATTGGGGTATAGTTTTTGTGGTATGGCATGTTTATGGTTTATCTTATACAATCCATCAAGTCTTTCATTTACACCATCACAAGTGTTTGCGAACTTGCATACGTTGAGATAACCTCTTGTCTATAAGTCTAGTCCACACATCGGATATTCATTACATTTTGATTCCTATAATCAGTAATGTTGATAATCATTTGCAAAATCAAACCTAGGATTTCTCTCTACATAATGCATAACAACAATCCCATCCTTTTCATCACCTTACATTCAACCCATCATATCTTCTTTCATTCCATCCCCACTTTTTCACCTAGAGGCTTCAATTTATTCACCTTTCCTACCCCCCCACTTTTCCCTTTCATCCTATAGTTCTATCCATTTCAAGAGCACACCCAAGTTCTTAACCCGCATGTCCTCTCCAAGGGGCATACCATGACTTCCTCATCATCCTTCCTCAACCCACCAGTGACTGGGGCATCATTCTACTAGTCCCTCTCATTTTCTATCCACTAGGTTTTATTATTCTTTGACATCACATCACTTCATGATGCTATATCAAAGAGAGGCAAATGTAGACACATAAAAATTGATTAAATTAATAGTTGTCCTATCCATTTCAAGAGCACACATGTGTTATTAACCCACATGTCCTCTGAAGGGGGCATGCCATGGCTTCCTCGTATCCTTCCTCAACCCACCAATGATTGGGGCATCATGCTACTAGTCCCTATCATTTTTTATCCATTAGGTTTTATTCTTCTTTGACATAACATCACTTCATGATGCTATATCAAAGAGGGGCAAATGTAGACACATAAAAATTCATTAAATTAATATTTAATTAATTATCTTTATCGCATGATTAATTTAATTAATCATATTAACCTACCATTAACTTTAAATTAATTAATATTATATTTAATTAATACCCCCTTTCCATTTCTTCCAAATATTGATTTATTTCAATAAATCAAACTCACCTTTATAGAAAATTCCATTTTTATTTCTAATCCTAATTAGCTAAATTAATACATGATTAACTAGGTTAACTTAGTGATTCCTACAAACCTATCATCTAATCCCCTCATTATCCTAATTAATCCAAAGCCTAATTGATGTTAGTATTTATGCAAATTTTAAAATGTTGCACATCTACAACATGGCCACATGTGACCCCCCTCATAAAGGACTTGCATGTACAAGTCACTTCACATCTCCACATCACCTTTGACCAAGGGATTCTCACACGTGTGAGGATGCTCTTACCCATAGAGCCATCCTACAAATTCCTCTTTTATCTTCTATGTCATAACCTCTCTTCCACTAGCCCTTACACCTTTCCACAAGTGTTTCCACTTGTCACCTCTTGGAATTCCCAAGATTTGCTCACACATGTGTGAGAAAATTTTCCCCTTCTCCCTAGGATAGTTGTTTTTCGCAAGATGTGCTCACACATGTGTGAGCACACCTTTCTCTATCCTTTAATCTTAGCCTTTGATCAATCTTTGATCTTGACCATTGGTTTCCAAGCCTCAAACACTATAAATTGAAGCCCTTGTCTCATATCAAGGATCCAGTTTTTATTATAGCCTTCTAATTCCTTTTTGATCTTGGATCCACTTTTCATGATAGCATTATAATGCCTTTTTAATCCTAGATCCACTTGTCATCACATCATTATGCTGGCCATTTATCTACTTAGCAATCCACCATCATAATCCCCCTTTGATCCCAAACCCATACATACATCCACTCATCCACACTTATTTTGTTATGCAAGTGAGAGCATTCCACACTTAACTCCACTCAATCTCCCACTCTTCATTTGTCAACTTTGGTGCACTCAAGGTTCTTGAAGACGAGGAGGACAAGGAAGACCGAAATGGTGTAGGGAGCACCATGAGTGAAGTATTTCTTTATGTTCATGTTTCTCATCTATGATTTTTCATACTTTCTTGATATTGCATATAAAATTATTTTATTTGTAATGGCTTTTAATTTTACTAATCTTGACTAATCATTTTTACGTGATACACTTGGCATCCAAATTGCTTCCAAAATAATTGGGATTCATAGGTGGATATGATTGATATGAAGGTATTTTGGATGAGCTCATGTAGGTAGATAGTGTGAAGGTTCTCAAGGATGTGTACCTTTGTTTATCTTTATTTAAGGAAAAAAAAACACAAGTGTCTATCCAACATTCAAAATGCACCAATAACCTTCTATTTTTGCAAGGTTGAGACACCATTTTCCTAACAGTATAAAATTAAAATTGAGGTTCTTAGATACACTAATTGTTTGAATGGTGTTAGCACATTAAGAAACATTACCAAAACTTTGCCTCATAAAGATGAGCTACCAAAGATGATTGAGTTAGACTAATTGGAAATATTGCAAAACTATTAAGCACCATTTGTAAGAAGGTTGCTATTAAAAGTAGGAAGGTCGAATGTGCCTTAAAAGAAATTTTAAATATGGAGCCTTGAGAATGAGGATTTAGTTCAAAATTTGAAAAATATCCAACATAAACTAAAAAAAATCGAGATTAAGAGAGCACAAAGGACTATAATTAGAGCCAAAGCTAAGTAGGTGAAAGATGGAGATAAGGGTACCAAGTAATTTTTTAATTTTTTGAGGGCTAAACATGCCCTAGAATTCATTGACTAATCTTGCATGAGGGCGCATAGGTTTACAATAATAATGGCATTAAAGAAACCTTCTTGAACTGTTACAAACAAATTTTAATTATGGAAGACATAACCTTAGGATGCCACCAAGCTCAAAATCTATGTCATAAAATAATCCCTAAAAAAATTTCTACTAAAATGGATAAGGAATTGGAAAAATATATTTGAAATGATGAAATTTCTAATGCCATCATTTCCTTCCAAAATGGGAAGTCTCTTGAGGCAAATGGCTCACCCATAGAGTTATACAATACTAATATCAATTAGGTGGTTGGTGACCTATTTGATGTTTACCAAGAAGTTGTGGAGAAAGGATCATTAGGTAGTAATATCAATAAAGGAATTATTAAACTATTACCTAAAGATGAAGTTATATACAATATCAAGAACTAGATGCATATTACCCTTCTTAACGTGTCGAATAATTTTTTACCTAAAATTTTAGCCCTCAAACTAATTGATATACTTTTAGAGATTATCAATAAAATCCAAATTGGTTTTATCAAAGGTAGATACATCCTTTATAATCTTATAACCATTTGGGAAGCATTAGATTGGGCTAAAAGAAAATCTCAAAATGCTGGAATTCTTATTGACTTTGAAAAGGCATACAATAGAGTTGAATGGTCTTTTATTTCACTATCCTGGAATCAATTAGTTTTCCTCATTCCTTTTTCAATGTTTAGGATTCTATTTAAAGATGTCAATACTCGGGTGGAAATAAATGGATCTCTAACTAAGCCCTTCCCACTTGGCAGATCAATTAGACAAGCGTGCCCCCTAGCTTGTGCATTATTTTTTAGAGGCTCTAAAACACTATACTATGCTCTAAGATTAGATTTGATTCATCCTAGATTACATGGTGTTATATTACTAGACAATTCTTCCTTGCTCAATATTCAATTTATGGATGATACTACTTTATTCTCTCTCTCTGTTGAGAATAATTTGGGAAACCTTGTTAGAAGATTGGATTTTTTTGTTTAGCCTTTAGATCCAAAATATCTCAATCTTAATCTATCTTGCTAGGTTGGTCTGATAGTGCTCCTAATTGGTTTTTAAATTTGGTTAGAAATGAGGTGGTCCTGATAAGTTTGTTATATATTTGGGTATTCTATTTTCTATCGAATCTTCTCTGAGGAACATGTGATATTGGATGTTATGTTTTTAAAAAATTGAAAAGAATTGAAAAGTTGGAATTAGAACTATCCCTCTTGTTGGCAGAGTTCAAGTGTGTCAAAATTAATTAGCATCATACTCTATCTATTATGCTTTTGTGTGGTTTTTGCTAGTTTATAGAATAAATTGTGAAAAAGTTGATTAGACAATATTTATGATTTGATTGGAAAGGAAGAAATAGAAGGCATGTTGTTAAATGAGAATGGTGTTGCCTTAAGAAAGATTTTGGGGGCTTGGAAATCAAGGATTTTAATACCAAATAATTGTACTAGCCTCTAAATGAATTTTGAAAGCCATGGATGATAGTGAGCCTTGGAAAGTTGTGATTAGAATAAATAAACATGATACAATTCTAAGATCAGATAAACAATGGAAAAAAATCCATCCTTGTATGATACAATTCTAAAATCAGATAAACAATGGAAACAAATCCATCCTTGTGACGTCCTTTTTGGAAAACTTGGAGTTATCCCTTCAACATTTTTGTATTGTGTAGCATTTGGAAGGCCTAGGACTGTAAGAGGTAGTTGATTGATAGTTGTGCCATTGTCAACAAGGAAAATAATAAAAAAATGGGTTTCATATCCTATAATGGAATTTGAGCCACAAAAATAAACCACTGGCTCTTCTTTAAGTTTGTTATAATAATAAGTGGAATAGTAATGGTATTTCCTCATTTAAGGATATTCTCACTAACAATAGCATTAAATCTTGGATACAATTGGAAGATGGATTTAAACTTGGAGACACAAATAAAATATTTTTTAATGTTATTACAAAAGGATTGAGGACATTAAAATTTTGAATTATGATAAAATTCAATACATAATGCTTTGATAATTTAAAATGGGGATGGTATCCCCCTCTAACATAAGGTCAATCGACCTCTATAAATTGTTATCTAAAAACCAAGAAGTCTTTGAGAATATTAAAAAGGTTTGAAACTTTAATCTAGGAAAGAAAGAGTTGTCCTCCATTTTTTTAACCCGGTGGTCAAATAAGATGAACAAAAAGTGTTGTTTTAGATGGTTGATTCTCCTTAAGAAACTTGTAACTAGTCTTACTAGTTTTGTTTGTTCATTGTGTGACTAGCCTAAAGACATTGAGCACATTTTTTAAATAGCCAATTTGCTTCTACTATTTGGTCCTTGTTTGTGAGTAATATTTTGGGGTGGGATATTAGGGATAGTGTATCTTGGTATGAAGCTTTATCTAGTTTTGTGAAAGGATTTAATAACAATCTTACTCTTTTTTTGTTATACCTATCCATTGAGATTTTATTTATTGGTTCCTTTAAGAGAATGAATGAACATGTATAACAAGGTAAGACAAGGATCCTTGCTGAGTCTAAATATAGACACATATTTTTGTATTGTTGAACAAGTCACTAGTAATTTGAAAATGCCAACAAACATATTTGTCAGGATTCATACCTCTCATCTACTCAAGGAATCCAAGTTTTAGATTTTTTGCCCCAATATTTAAGAGAGATAGACAAAAAATCCAAAATGAGTACATTGAATTTCAAAATAAATATTGCAAACATCACCAATATGAGCTTGGTAGAGATGCAACTATGAGGGATCTAGAAGTGACTCATCAAAATTTTGATTATATTAGTTGGGAGAAGATCTCCCCTCCCATTGGCGTTGTACCTAGAATAGACTCCTTCAAGCTCGAGAAGAAAAAAATAGCGTTAAAGATCAGCACCAAGATGAACAAAGTGTTGATGATCAGAAAAAAGATAAATGATGTAATTTTATAGTTAATATTTTAACATTCACGTATCTATGAACTATTCAACATATTTTATTTTTTGGTTGATGTATAGCTTAGTCGGGGCTTATCTAATATGACTACCCTAGTCTCATATATTGTACCCAAACTATTTTTGTTTGGTGAGCGAATATCAATTTAAAAAAATTCGTTTATTTATACTTTGGTTTCATTTTATTTAAATGAAAAAAAATAAACAAAATTATTGGTTTTGCATGGGACATGACTCCTTGTGGAAGATCACAACCCTATAAAGGAGTTGTGACCTCGATGGGGATGTTGTGCCCCCCTTAGAGACACAACTTGTGAGGTCACCACCCCTTCCCGCCAAAGCAATATTTTTTAATTTTTTTATATGGTTAATTTAAATAAACCTTACATTATTCACAACCAAAAAAACTAATAAAAACAACAATGAAAAAAAAGTAATTAAAAGAAAAACATAGAAATTTACAACTAGAGATTTAAAAAAATATAAAACCCTCTACTCTTAGCAAATAATTGTTTATTCATTTAGATTTACAACCATTTTCATCCTTATTTCCATATGGGGTTTGAGTTTATTCTCCCTTCATCTTGCAAACAAATGAACTCGTGGAAAAACCAAAACATAGATTAGAGATGAGGTTTTTAACCCCCCCCCCAAAAAGAATTGGCATGAAAAAAACCAAAACTCTTCATTTCTTTCTTACCCAAGTATGTTTTCCCCTTCTATATCCATTATGTCCATCAACCTGCAACAACAAAATGAGAGGAAAAATGAAAAGAAACTCTTTTGTTATCTTGTGATAAGGATTTCTAGGGTTTTACTAGAGCCCTAAATCTAAGGGCTATGATAGATTTCATCTATTAGTTGGAAATCAGTGCACATTCCTTTAGTGACTAATCATATTTTCCAATTTGGCTTAATTTTTTTAATTAGGTGATTATTTCCTTAGTGGGGCAAACACCTTTATTTTAAGTTGTTTTAATACAACTTAATTTATTAATCCTTTTATTTCCAAATGTTCCATTTCATTTGTTGAATGGTATAAAGTTCATTTAAGAAATTAATGATCTATAATTTTAAATTATGGTAAAAATATTTTAATTAGCTAAAATGATATAAGT
This sequence comes from Cryptomeria japonica, assembly GCF_030272615.1. Lineage (NCBI taxonomy): Eukaryota > Viridiplantae > Streptophyta > Pinopsida > Cupressales > Cupressaceae > Cryptomeria > Cryptomeria japonica. The sequence goes on from NC_081408.1 coordinate 539,164,904, forward strand.
ATATTTTAATTAGATGTAAGGATAATTACCATGAGTTGTTATTTATCAAATTGATGATGTTTTTTATCAATTGTATAAATAATTTTATTTAGTCTTTTGGCTTATAGATTAATTTTTAATTTAGATGCATAAAATAAATATTCATTTTCATCGTTTAATACAATCTTAACATGATGAACTTCATTTTCATATAGATAGATCTTGAGAATTGAGTTAGAGTAATTATTTCTTTAAGGTGGCTTAATGGTTACCTATCTCTAGTAGGAAAACTTTTATTTAGAGTAGAAGCAAGTGGATTTGTATACCTATGAATTCAAATTTTCCTTTCCCTACCACTCAATTGTATACTATTGGTGACACACGTAGGTGTACAATTAGTTTTAAGGAAAATTTTAGTGAGCAATTTTTTTTTTAAAATTTGGTGAAAATGGCAAGCCACTAATATATTATTAATATTAATAAAACTGGTTCAAGGGCTCCTGGAGGAAAGATCTGTTAATCCTATGAGGATCCGGTTAATACTGAGAGGGGGGTGGATCAGTATTAACACCAATTGAAACTTTAAACCCAAAAGAAAACTTATATCACATCTGAAACCATTTAACAAATATCCCAACTTCTTTAATAAGATATAACAACCTCTTTATTAGATTTTCTTAACACATTAATCAAATTATTTACTAATTCTTTCACCACTAAAACAATCATATAACATTGATCATTCACCAACTCATTAAACTTATCAATTAGATCAAATACTTTCTCAAACAACTCTTATCAGTATCGGTAACCTTTGATAAACTTATGATAAAACATCATAACCGGTGTCTCAAAAATAATGCATAAAATGAAACAAAAACAAGAACATCATAGGAAAAACATTCCACACATGAACACCATAAGTTTTTGACATGGAAACCCAAATAGGTAAAAACCATGGTGGGAATTGGCACCCACAAATATTTGTACTCTTTTGAAGTACGCCCTGTTAGGAGCTTACAATACACCCTATTAGGAGAAGATCCTGTTTGGAGTCACCCAATTAAGGGATTTGCCTAGCAGCTTGGTTAGGAGCTTGATGATTTGTTAGGATAAACCTTGTGAAAGGATTTAACACTCTTTTGAGAGATTCCCTATTAGGGGACTTAAATGTTTAAGGCCTGTTAGGACATACCCGGTTAAGGGATTTAACCTGCCACAACTATTAGGGAAAAATAGTAAGAAATTGATCTGTTACTTGCACTTCTTTGCTTGCTTGATCATATCCAATTATGAACAACACTCTGTAACTCTCAGGTAGATCTCACACTTCACTTGGATGGCTTAACACATTCTCTAAGACCACCAACACCATAAACATCAACTGTGTCATCCTAAATAGTCATCTCAACTAGGTCGGCCACTAAACCCTAATTACATCATGAATTTACAATTCAAATCATGAGATCATCACAGATCGATATACACATCATTACAACAAATTATAATTCAATATTAACTGTTGGTTGATCATAACCCATCACGAAAATCTGATCTGTACTAAAGTCAAACCCTCAAAACACTCTACTAAGAGTTTTGTTGATTCCCAATAAATTCTTCCATGAATCGCGCCCAAACAATAATTAAATCTTTTCATGTGGGTTGTGTCTTGCTACCAACTTCACGTAGACTCACAATCAATAACTTTCATAACAGAAATCATTACCGGTTTGATGATATCTTCACCGGTCTTAAACCCTACTAAAACCTTAGCAGAACTTCATTAGAAATATGAAACACACCTTCCGGTAATGTTCACAAGTTTTGGTTCTAGTCAGATACACTTTTCCATGATACCAGTCCACCATCCAAACCGCAAATCACCAATCATTGTCAATCATCTGATCCAATCAAAACATATCTTCTTTACCAGTTAAAGTCTCATTTCACAGACTTTAGTTCCTTTCTGGTAAACAATGTCTTCCAGTAAACCAAATCACTAAGATGACAAAACAAAACATTAGGAACATCAGTTGATATAAGTTTCCATCAATGACAACACAAGTAACTGATCATGTCATTTAATCATAGAATCTCAATCTCTTCATCACAAATAAACTTCTATCCTTTACTGGTGTAGTCATCAGTCTTTAACCGCGTCACCTCATCTGCATCAGTTATGCCAAATTCCAACAATCTCCCCCTTTTGCATTGATGGCAACACTAATTAAATATACAATCAAAGTAACATCATCATCTGCAACTTGCTTGTCGGTAACACATCATCTGTTGGTTCTCCTTCTTTTGTCATCTCCCCCTTAACTAATGCTTCTCTCAATCTGATCTTCAACTTCTCCCATATCTGCCATATCTAATTTCTATTCTTCTCCCCCTTTGACAACAATGCCAAAAGGTATAAATGCATCACTTGTCTTCAATTATGTTGCTGCCTCTTCCATCATCTCTGCTATACAAATCAAAAAATTATAATAGAGCATTAAATCAGAACGTTTCGTCAAACTTGCTCCCCTAAAGGAGTATCCTGTACCTTTGAATCAATACTTAGTGAAAGATAAACATGAAATCCATAGGATTGATGGATCTCCATCATTCTAGTTCTTCTGGTGTAGGGGTCTAATTCCTAGTTTACCTCTAAGAAACTCAAAGGTAGCCTTTGGTAAGGGCTTAGTAAAGATATCAGCTAACCAATCTTTACTCTTCACATATTCCATCTTCACCTCTTTTTCTTGAACTCTTTCCCTTAGGAAATGATACTTCAATTCAATGTGCTTGGTTCTAGAATGAAGTACAAGATTCTTAGAAATGTTTATTACACTTGTAATATCACAATAGATAGTCACCAGTTCAGACATACCTATCTTGAATCCTTCTAGCACATGTCTCATCTATATTGCATGTGTGCAATTCATGGATGCAACTACATACTCTGCTTTAGCTATAGATTGAGAAACACAAGTTTGTTTCTTGCTCGTCCATGCTACTAATCTTTCTCCAAGTAGAAAAGCTCCATTAGTTGTGCTTTTTTGATCATCCACATTACCTGCCCAATCGACATCAGTAAAGACATCCAAAGTAAAATATTCTTTATAGGGATACCATAAACCATAGTCTACTGTGCCTTTGAGATGCCAAAAAATTCTCTTCAAAGCCACCATGTGACTCTCTTTAGGCTCTTTTTGAAATCTATCTACTAATCCAACATCATGAGTAATATCCGGTCTGCTATGAATAACATAGTGTAGCTTGCCAATCATAGATCTACACTCTTTTTGACTAACAACAGGGGAATCATCTTCCTTTGACAACTTGCAGCCTGTCACCATCGATGTTCCTACCGGTTTGCAGTCTTCCATGCCAAAAGTCTTCAACACCTCTTTGATATACTTGGTCCGACAAATAAAAATACCACCATCCAGTTGTTGGCCCTGTAAGCCAATAAAGAACTTTATTTCACCAATTAGAGACATTTCAAATTCCTTTTTCATTATATCAACAAAATCCATACACATATCACCATTTTCACCAAAAATTATGTCATCTACAAACACTTCTACTATCAACATCTTGTCTCCATCAGTCTTCAAATAAATGTTGTCATCCTCATTGGTATGTTGGAATCCAATTTTGATCAAATGTGCATGTTGTATACACCTAAAAATGGTCTAAAGATAATTAATTAAATAAGCAATTATTTAATTAATCCCCCTTCTTAATTTAATTGAATTCATTAGCAATTTGATTAAATCCCCAATTCACCTACTTATTAATAATCTAAGGATTTCTTTAATAAGTTCATTTCAATAGTCCCTTTGATTAATTAATCTAATTTAATTAATCCTCCCCCCATCTAATTCATTTCTTCTAATCCCCTAATTAATTAAAACAAATCAATTTATGAACTATTGAAAGTTAATTAGCCTTTTCCTATTATTTGAATTTTTAAATTCAAATTTCCCACATGCCTCCTAACTTCTAACCACCTAACCTAACCCATTCCACCTAATCCTAGGTTTGGCTAAACCTATCCTCTTGCACATCCTAGCCTCCTTATCCTAACCTCCTATTGGTTGGATATTCTCCCCTTGAGACACATGGCACTTATGCCACATGTCTCCTCCCTTGGACGCTTTCCCTCTTATGAGCAAGGCTCCTTGACACTTGTCACCACAAAGACGACACATCTCCCTCCCTCCAACCTCTTCTCCAACCTCCTCCAATTTGACCCTTGATATCTTTAGACTCAATCTTGACCATTGATTCCTGCCACCTCACCCCCGACCTTAGAAATCCTATAGATATACCCCATTTTGGAGCACAATGGATCCTATCTCATCTAATCTCAAGCATTTTTATTATAGGCATAGCATTCCTTGCATATCATTTAAACATTGTTATTATAGGCAATTGAATCTTAGATCTAGCTTAATTTGATCATCCTATAGCATAATTATTTAATCATATAGCATAATCAATCTCTTTTTCTAGCTTAATTGCATCTATCATTTAGCATAATCAATGCATATCATTAGTCTAATTAGCTTTTGGATCAATCTAGTTTAATGATGCATTCATCTAGCTTGCACATCATATCATTTTAAATCCTCCGTCTTGGTGTAGTCAAGTCACTGGGATTGCTCATCTAGGTCTAAGAGTAAATCCACACTCGCATCTCTTAGGAGGCGATAGGTCACTTTGCCATGGTTTATCTTTCATTTGATTTCAATTTGCCAACCATGCTTGTAATGATCTATTGAGTGTTTGTGTTACAGTTGTAGCTACTCTACTTCACACACACGACACATGTAATCTCTCATACCATGCTCTTGGTGCCTTCTTAAGACCATATAGTGCTTTGTACCAATGTGCAATTTACACACCACATCCTTATCATCATCAAGGAAAATCCATCCAACTATTCAATGCATACTCCTTCTTCTAGAATCCCATTTAGAAAGGCTGACTTGACATCTATTTGGTAAACTTTGAATCCCTTATATGTAGCAAATGCCAACAACATCCTTACACCTTCTAATCTAGCAACAAGTGCAAATATTTCATCATAATCCTCACCTTCCTCTTGAGCATACCCTTTGCAAACTAGCGTTGCCTTGTTTTTAACAATTGTTCCTTCTTCATCCAATTTATTCCTAAAGACCCATTTTGTTCCAATTAGTACCTCTCATCAATATCACTAGAAAACAAATTGCTGCATTTATCTTGAACTACATCATCTGTTGCTATGAAATACCCATGACCATTATCACTGATAATGGGCGACCGTTCAAGAATTGGGATGTACAAGAGCTATGTGAAAAATTCAAGATCCAACATAGATTTTCCACAACTTACTATCCACAAGGGAATGGGAAAGCAGAAGCATCAAACAAAACTATTTTGAAAATCCTAAAAAAGACAGTGAATGATGCTGGCAGAGATTGGCATATTCACTTGAACCCTACTCTATGGGCCTACCGTACCAATATCCGCACACCAATAGATGCCACACCTTTCTCTCTTGTCTATGGATAAGAAGAAATACTGCTAATAGAAGTGGAGATACCTTCTCTATGAGTATCATTAAAAGGCCTTATCCCAGATGAAGAACAACGAGTATTTAGATTGCAAGAGTTAGAATTGATCCATGAACAAAGACAAAATGCCTTTGACGATTTAAAGGTATATGAGAAAATAATGTGCCGAAGTTATAATCACAAGGTCAAACAATGAGTCTTTCAAGTTGGGGAACTAGTACTAAAGGGAAATCCACAAATCCAGTCATATCGAGAAAAGAAAGGGAAGTTTGAACCAAACTGGTTAGGTCCGTTTGTGGTCACAACAATATTGGGGTCAGGAGCATATCAGCTATCAACACGGGATGAGGATTAGCTCGAGGAACCCATCAATAGAATGCATCTAAAGAAGTTTTATGTTTGAAAAATCAGAAAAATCCAAAAATAGTGAAAAAGTAGAAAAATTCAAAAAACAGTGAAAAAGCAAAAAATTCAAAAAATAATGGAAAAGCAGAAAATTCAAAAATAGTGAAAAAGCAAAAATACAAAAACATCAAAAATAGTGAAAAAAAAAAATCAAATATGAGAAAAAGTGCAATAAAAATAGATGGTGAAAACCTGGCAAACAGACACTATTTGTCAGCTAGCTCTTCCATCTATTGGTTCATGCATCCTTCCGCTTGCATTCATTTCCATCAGCGTTGTTCATATCCATAATAAAGCCTTTGTGCATACGCAGGTGTCGCATGTGATTTCTCGCCATGGTTTGGATCATTTTATATGTCATAATAAAGTTTGTTTCTAGATTGGGGGGCAAAATCCTGAACCTCGTTGGGGACAAAATTTTCATCGTTTTGAGCTTAATCAAATAGGTAGAACAATAGTTAGGCAACACTTGTCAAGCGAAAACTGAGACACATCCAACATTGAGCATATGATCAAATTATCAACCATCAAATCATCACATATCAGTCTAAACATGATAAACACATATCAATGGATGATATCTTTTGACTAATGATTTTAACACACTGCCAATAATGGTTCAACTATTTTATCTTGATTTTTTGCTATCATGATTTCTAAGTGACTTCAGGATGTCTTTGACTAGAGGAACAAGGAAGGAACATGATATTCTTCTTTTGTGTTGTCTATAAATTAATCGTTAATATGTGCAAAGTTGTCTCAGGACATGATCATCGGAGTATCATAGAAGACATTTCAGACTTGCATATAGAAATTGTTAGTACTACCTGTTTTACACAAGCAACACTCTGGTCATCTTGGTTCAATTATATCTCGATGCTTGTGCTAAGTTGCAATATCAAAACCCAAGAAAGTAGTGCTTAGGTCATCATGGTTCAATTATACCATTGATGTTTGCCCTCACTTCCCACATTTTAAAGGCTTAATGATGAAACAAAGCAATGACCACATGATCGGTTCGATCATCGCATTGCATTTCATTTTGCATTTGCATTTTTAAAGTAGATTTCTTTTTTATTTTGCATGGGATCACAACACTCATCTTTTCCAAGGCCAAAGGCTTCAACACGATGTTATTACGTGATTGAGTACATTGGATAGTAACAAAAATAATCAATTCATTCATCCTGCATGATAAGTTAGATCATCTTATATAACCATTGCATACTAAGACATCATTCATGTACAACATCCAGTCATTCATTCATTTAATTAGATCATTGCATTCCATCCATCTCATCTCAATCATATAAAATAACATCATTGCATTGCATTGCATCCATCTCATATTAACATGCATGAGAAAATCATAAAATATCATAAAAATAGAAAACATTACATTGCACATACATCACATATTATAAGCATCGCCATACATATTCACATTTGCATAGCATAATGTAAATATTACATCATCATGTAAGAAGCATACATCCATCATCTAGAATCCATAAGCATATATAAAATAAAACATGTTGGCTTGATGATGATTGTAATGAATTTATCATATGTTGTCATTGATGAAACACATACACACACATATGTTCATATTGTCTATCTGTGTAACTTCAGGTTGTTTACACTACAACTAGTATACTAAGAGGTTTATCTCTAATCGGTACTTTGTGATAACCGGTATATGCAAAAGAGACAACCAGTGGATATACATTACTCGGTATCAACATGAAGATCCAATGAAGATTATATCAGGAGATTCAAGGATAACGGTTTATATATTTATCTCCAACCGGTATTGATTGTTCCAACCGGTATTCGTTGATTGTGTGATGAGTTATCACAAGTCATGATGAGTTATCCTTACCGACAATTTTTGGTGGTATTTTTGTGATGTGTTATGATCACTTGACCAGATACACTGCACCTAGGTAATTGTGTTATGATTTCTTGAGGCCGACATGAAATCTAAATGTCTATATATTAACATCATAATAAATTATTTTATATGAGTGAAAGTGATATGTTGTGTGCGAGAGACAAAAGGGTTAAGTTGCAGAAGAATGCTGAAAAGAAGTGTTGAATATGCCTAGAAGGATCTGATCAAGCAAGTATTGTGTTACTCAGATAGATCAAAATCAACCATGTTGTCTTCTAAAAATTACAACAGAATTAAAATCCCCTAACCGGGTAAGCTCTAACAAGCTTCAATGTTCAAATCCTCTAACAGGGTGCTCCATTAGTTTGGATTCCTAAATCCTCCACTGAGGTTACTCCTAACAAGGTATTACCTCTCATAGGGTATAAGCTTTTAATCAAGATTTGGGATCTCTAACAAGATTCCCTCCTAGTAGAGCACTTTGTATACCTTAACGGGTCAATTATCTATTACTGCAGATAGTTAACTTGTGAGTTCCATCTTACCGTGGTTTTTACCTATTTGGGTTTTCCACGTATAAATGTTTGTGTTATGGTGGATGTTTTACTTATTGTGGATGTTGTTATATCATTTTGGATTGCATGCATTGTGTTCAGTAAACTTTTTAAGTTCGTCTACCAGTTATTGTTTAAAATAGTATCATTTTTGGTGTCACTAATTCACCCCCCCCCCCTCTCAGTGCTTTTCAAGTCCATGAATTGGTATCAAAGCCTAACTTCTTTGAAGCCTAATCGCTTAGAAGGAAGTCTTGAAACCACCATGGGGGACATGAGTTACCTTGAGATGGCTAGAGAGCTAGAAGCTAGTAGAAATGAGATTGAAACCCTAAGGGTCAAACTGAAAGCTTCTCAAGCCAAAAGGAGAGAGCTTACTGAACAACTGTTGGAGATATCTGATAATAGTTCTTTAGATGAGGCCAATATTGATGCTTTGGCTGAGAAAGTGGAAAAACTCAATAGTGAAAATCTCAATCTGAGGAGAGAGCTAAAAAGTCTTACTATCCGCATGAGTCAGGAACTGGAAGCCAAAGAGTTGCTAAAGATCTTATCAAGGAAAGAGATCATGAGATTTCCAAGATCAAGCGAGAAAATGATACCTTACATGAGCATTTGAATGCTGAAAGAGAAAACAAGGATAACCTGCAGCTAGATCTTGAATTAGCATCATCACTGAAAGAGAACCTATCAAAACATAATGCAGATCTCACCACATAGCTTATTGAAGCAAATGGGAAATTGGAGAAGTTCATCAAAAGTTCAATCTTGTTGGAAGAAAAAGTTTAGTCTCAAAGGATGAAAGGTGATACCTCTGGACTTGGTTTTCACACATCTGAAAAAGGTGAATCCTCTGGTACCAAGAGCAACACTCTTAAGAACAAATTTGCTCCTAAGGTCAAAAAGCCTACCGGTAAGGTCTTTAAACATGTTTGTTTTGTTTGCCATAAACCTGGTCACACTGCAAATGTTTGTAGAGACAAACCTAACAGAAATGCAAGCTTCAATACTAATGGTAGGTATGTGTCTAAGAAGTTTCAAGGTCATTGCTACACATGTAGAATGTATGGACATAGATCTGTTGAGTGCAGATATGGAGTAAACAACCCTGTACCGCATATGCATCCAAGACCACATGGCAACTGGATGAGGAATTTTGACAACCGGGTCAACATGAACTGGCAAAGACCCTACGACAACCGGTTTAGTCCATTTGAGATGGAAAAGGTAACAAATGACATTTGCACCATCTGTAATAACTTTGGTCATGTGGCTATGAATTGTAGAAGAAGAACTGGGAGAGGAAATGCAGGACCTTGGAAATCATCTGGTATGGCTTGCTATCAGTGTAACAAACTGGGGCACTTAGTAAAATTTTGTAGATCCAGAAATATCAAACCGGTCAATTCTTCTAAGAATCAAAAACGAAAGCAGAAAGTTAATGTTGAAGAAACCAGAGAAGAAATGAATTGGATATGGAAGAAAAAGAGTGATGACTCACTTGGAGAAGAAACTACTCGTTCACCTAGTGAAGAGAACCCTACACCGGTGAATTAAGCTTTTTCATATGGCTAAGGGGAGCTTAACGGTAAATCCACCTTCAGACCCCTTGAAATAAATGAGTTGTAAGAGAATTTTGAAGCATGAAATTTTGGTAACCTTTGGTCAATATGTTATCAATAGATTTTTTCCTTGAGCAGTGTAATTAGGGTTTGTAACCCTAACAGACGAGCATTTAATGCAATAGATAAAAAAAATAAAAGCAAGTTTTTACTTTGTTATTTTTACCCTAACACATTCGAGAAATAAATTTGGAGCGCTTGCTAAGCTAAGAAAGATTGTTGGCTGATAATTATCGAAGTTGCATTGAGATTTGTGTAATCAAGCTGATTTGAAGGTTGTAGAAGACTGAATTGGTGTGCACTTGGGAATTCAACTGGTAAACGAGGCAACGTGCATGAAATAAGGTATTTCTTTGAAAAATCCTACTTCGAATCTTGTTCATTTGAAATGGATCATCTTCAAAGTCAGTAGAATGATTAATGATTACATCTAAACCAATAGAAGTTGTAGAGGTGGAACAAATTGTGTCGTATAATGCATTATCACAAGTTTGTAGTGGAGTTTTAGTAAAAGGAGATTTGTCAAGCTATATTAATTGTAAGATTGAGGATATAGGATCACTGTCTATTTACACTCAATTAAAATCCCCCTGTGATGAGAATGGAAAGATTCAAATAGAATATGCTAGGGTTTTCGAGAAAGGTTTTCACAATGTTGCTTACTTTCTTGAAGATTTTGAAGAAGAGCATATTAGAATTATTTTGAGCTAGGTTCATGGTAAGAACATGTACTTAGAGAGAACTCGCACTATAACCAAGGAAGCCATTCAAGATGTAACTGGTTTTTATTGAACTGGTGAAGTACCTGTGTTGAGGCGTATTTTAAAAGAGACAGTATATTCTCTAACTGGATCAACATCTGATAAATGATATTTTTCTGTCAACAATATCAAGAACCCAATGATGAAACTGGCAGCTATGGTTATAGGCTATCGGGTATTTTATTCTAGTAGATTAAATAGTGTTCCATCAGCAGCAGAACATACTGCTTACACGTTGATAGTTGAAAATGTAGATTATGATCTTTGTGAGGCTATTAGGAGCCAATTGCTTTTAAATTTGCAATCTGTCAGGAAGGACAATGGTCTAAATTTTAAGTATGGACAATTATTGATTGGGTTATTCTTTTATTTCCAAAATTTTCTACCGAGAATAGGTGATATTGAATGGTCTAAGGACCTACCAGTATCTGCTCAGATCAAGAACAACATCAAGGCTGTAAAGAATACTTTTTCTACTGCTATGAATAAATATTTCAATGAGTTTCAGAAGAAGATGAGCATGAGAATGGGATTTCCTAAAGATGTGGTAAGACATTTTTCAAAAGACATTGTTTTCACAATTACCACTGATTTCTGTTTGATGCAAGCAATTGAGCTGAGAGAAGAAGAAATGGAAGATATGAGTTATGAGGTTAACTATGACTTACTGGTTGGTTATGCTAATAACCTATTAGCATCTCCAAAAGATAAAAAGAAGGAAAAACTAGATATTGTGATAGTCTAGGATGCATAAGATGAAACCAGTATTGCTCCTACCACAAGTGGGAAAGGTAACAAAAAAAAAAGCTGAGGAAGCACCTCTGGTGATGAAGAATACAAGGGTGACTCAGAGTATCCAAACCAAAAAGGAACCGACACCTAAAGTCTATACAAAGAAGGAGAATGTATCGAAGAAGAAAGGTTGAAAATTAATTCTTCAAGAAGAATATGAGGGTATTGACACTGAGGAAGAACCCAAGAAGATGAAAGCAACTGACATAGTAGCTACGCAAGTGAAGGAAGTGCCGAAGGAAGATATGCCTTTTGATATCTCTATCTACAAGCCGGTAACCCACTTTGAAAGGACAATGAAGCAATTAGGAATAAAGAGATTTTAACTTGTCAAAGAACATTTTGATTATTTTAGTGAAGATGAGAAGGACCAAATCACTCAACAGGTAATCAATCATTTGTGTCATTATATTAGATTACCTCAAGATATTGAAAATGACATCTCAAATTATTTGTATACTATTCTATTAAATAAATGGGAGGAAGCTGTAAAATTGGAAAAAGAAATTATTGATGAGATATTTGTACAATATTTTTCTGAATTGTCTAAGGATGAAATCAGTGCATTAATTGATCAATACAAAACTTAGTTTGCTTTCAAAGCAAGAAGATTGAAGCTACTTAATGGAAAGAGGCCAATTATTGAGACTGAGACTCATCAAATAGCCTGTGATATCAAACAGATGGAAGAACTCATACAATCTTCTAAGAATGAGGAAGATGTTGTTGATCGACCGAAAATAAATGAAGAAGAGATTGTACAAGCTTATGAAGTCTATCTTGTCAAGAAGAAGGATGATACCGTTACTCATGTTGTTGAAGATGTTCAGGATACAGTTGATCTATCTGGAGACAACACTGCACCAGATATGGAGCCACCTGAAATCACTGATTTACAGGTTAATTTAGTTGAGAAACCGACAACTCAAAAGAAAGTGGACAATCCACCAGAAAAAGGACAATTTGAGAAACCCCAATCTCCACCAGTCTTACAAGATACTCAGAAGGAACCTATGAAAAATGTTCACACTTCTGAAAAGGAAACAAAGAAAAATAAAGAGAAAGCAATCATTAAGGTTACATCCACTGAACCGACAAAGCCATTAGTCACTCCACAGACCGATGAAGATGATGATGTTTCATTAAGCATTTCAGGACCTATCAATGTTGACAATATGAGCGCATCTGAAATGATGAAGATTGCAAATTTCATGCAAACTAGAGCACATAAGAAGAGACTTAAAGAGAAAAGGATTGAAGCTGAAACAATTCAGAATGCAGTAGATATTCTATCTAGTCTACTACCAGAAACTTCTACAGCACATTTGAAAACCCCTATTAGAAAACTTGGTTAGTTGGTTACTGATGCATCTGATCAAATCAAGTCACTTGAAGAAGCAACACAAACCTATGCTAAGAAAACTCACAAGAAGAAGTATGGAGAGAAACTTTTAAAGGACATTGATACCGGAAAAATGGCTCTATCAAATAATAAAGATTTGTTGAGGAAAGCTATTGAAACATAAGGAAATTATCTTGCTTCTACCTCTAATGTTTCATTCTTTTATTCTGATATTACAAAAAGGCGAACAGAAACAAAGCAAGAGCTAGAAAGAATATGCAATGCATATGTCCCACTTCAGGACTCTATTTTTGTTCTTAGCAAATCTATAAATGATCTGCACAATAGGTTGGATACCTATGATCATGAGAAAGAAAAGAGACTTCGGTCTCTAAAGGAAATAAAGGGTCTACTCACATCACAAGTGGACATACTACAGAGAGCCTACTCAAATGCAGAAGCTATCTTAGCAATGCCAGAAACCTGTGCACTGGATTCAATGGAAGAGTTCCATACACAGATTATGTCTACACTTGAGTACACTGAGAACATGTTGGAGACATGGAAAAATTCCATATCACAGTTGAAGAGGAACTTTAATGTTATTTTCATGAGAATAGCTTATGGATGAATTTTGATTCATTTTTCCAAGTTATTGTTGTGTATGTTGAACACTTTGATACAATTATATAAAAAATAAAAAATTACACATATACACATGCTCCCCCTTAATGCATACATTATACAAAATTTTCAAAAACACACATACATATATATTTTGCTTTTTCAATTTGGCATTGTTGTCAAAGTGGGGGTAGAAATATGTATGTGTGTTTTTGAAAATTTTGTATAATGTATGCATTAAGGGGGAGCATGTGTATATGTGTAATTTTTTATTTTTTTTATGTAAGCACACTTAGCAGTATTACTGTAAAATTTTATAAGTGTTGCCGTCAATGACAAAGGGGGAGATTATTGGCTTGATGATGATTGTAATTAATTCATCATATGTTGTCATTGATGAAACACATACACACACATATGTTCATATTGTCTACCAGTATAACTTCAAGTTATTTACACTACAATCGGTATACTAAGAGGTTTATCTCTAACCGGTACTTTGTGACAACTGGTATATGCATAAGAGACAACCAGTGGATATACATTACTTGACATCAACATGAAGATCCAACGAAGATTATATCGGGAGATTCAAGGATAACGGTTTATATATTTAAATCCAACCGATATTCATTGATTGTGTGATGAGTTATCACAAGTCGTGATGAGTTATCCTTACCGACAATTTTTGGCGGTATTTTTGTGATGAATTATGATCACTTGACCATATACACTGCACCTAGGTAATTGTGTTATGATTTCTTGAGGCCGACATGAAATCTAAATGTCTATATATTGACATCACAATGAATTATTTTATATGAGTGAAAGTGATATGTTGTGTGCGAGAGACAAAATTGTTAAGTTGCAAAAGTATGCTGAAAAGAAGTGTTGAATATGCCTAGAAGGATCTGATCAAGCAAGTATTGTGCTACTCAGACAGATCAAAATCAATCCCGTTGTCTTCTTACAATTACAACAGAATTACAATCCCCTAACCGGGTAAGCTCTAACAAGCTTCAATGTTCAAATCCTCTAACAGGGTGATCCATTAGTTTGGATTTAGAAATCCTCCACCGAGGTTACTCCTAACAGGGTACTACCTTTCACAAGGTATAAGCTTTTAATCAAGCTTTGGGATCTCTAACAAGATTCGCTCCTAACAGAGCACTTTGTAGACCTTAACCGGTCAGTTATCTATTACTGCAGATAGTTAACTTGCCAGTTCCATTTCACCATGTTTTTTACCTATTTGAGTTTTCCACATATAAATATTTGTGTTATGGTGGATGTTTTACTTATTGTGGATGTTGTTATATCATTTTGGATTGCATGCATTGTGTTCAATAAACTTGTTAAGTTCATCTACCAGTTATTGTTTAAAGTATTATCATTTTTGGTGTCACTGATTCACCCCCCCCTCTTAGTGCTTTTCAAGTCCATCAAAACATACACCATGAAAGTAACTGCACAACATAACCATATATCAAATAGAATACATCCATCATCTCCTAAGTCATGTAGAGAAAATAGGATCGACAACATATCATATCATCAAAAAGATCAATGTCCAAGGTACAATGATATCAGAAAAATATATGAGATGCATCACAAATATACATCATGGGAATCATCAATATCTCATCACAAAAGGTGTGTACATGAATGGATCAATGTCCCATATCAGGGTGACCACTAAGATGCTGAGTAGAACTCTATCCTAATGCAATAGGTCTAGTAACACCAGTTGATACCCCTATACTTGGGTCCCCACCTAGGGGATCTCTCTGAAGTGGCCCTGTCACTCCTCGACTCTCCGACTGGCTCTGTCCCAATCTCCTGCTCAACTATGAGAATCCTGGAGCCCTTCGATCAATAGGAACAACATTATAGTATAATGTCTTGTAATACTCAGCCTCTTGGACCCCCTAACACATCATCTTCAGGGCAGCCTTCCCTAAACTAGACTCTCTTGACATCTGTACCTGTGTTGGCCTGCCGACACCTATCCCTAGCTGCATCTTTCTCGACCATGAGAGAAGCCATTTAGGCCTCTACCTGGGCAATCTAGGCCTGTGACTGTACCTGTACCTGTGTCATGTGGACCTCTAGTTGGGCTATCTGAGAGTCTCTCTCTGCTAGTTGACTCTCTAGCTGTTGAACTTGACCCTGCAAATCAGTAATCTAAGCTTGTTGCTGATGAGACGACATCCTAATGAGGATCCGTCGAGGTGCCTCTTCCCGTGGCTGCTTAACCTATGATACTCCCGCAGGTACCTTCTCAACCTGGGGAGCCTCTTGCTCTGGGACCTGATGCCCCTGATCCACTGGACTTGATCTCCTCTATCTGACCACCTGGGTCATCCAATCTGTATATACATCTCTAGCATATCTAGAACTATTGGCTCTTGATGCGCCTGCCACTACCATTGCCACTGCCACTGCTTGACCATCTCCCCCATCATCATCTCCCTCATCATCATCTCCTCTGTCGTCATCTCCAACAACATGATCTCCTGCATCTCCTCCATATCCATCTCTATCATCCCCTTCGTCTCCACCCTCACCTTCTCTCCCCCCACCATCCCTCGATCGCCTAGGAGCTCTGCGACGTAGCCTCTCATCATCCTCATCTAGAACTAGCTATGGCTCATCCAGACATGTCAGCCTAGGAAACCTGTGTGCAGTAAAATATATGACGTACTCATCTGTCATCCCGCTATCTATCATACCTGAAAGATAATCCCAATCCAGTGGCCCCAATGATGGATACTCTGCACATGCCTGGTCATATGAAATAGAGGGCCCCCAAGTAGCCACATCCAGTCTCCTGCAAGCACAATGAGTTTTACCATGTGGTATCCCCTGTATCCTACCATACTATCTCGACACCCTCATACAAAAGAATCACTTGATAACATAGGGTATCGATCCGATTAGGTATCACGTTGAGAATACATACGACATATCCATTGCATCCTCATGCCAGATCTCACAATCTCTGTACGGTCTCCATATCATAGTATCTATATCATCTAGTGTCCATCGCCAATACTCCATTTGTCCCAGCTTTCACTAGACAATGATGTCTGGATACCCATCAGCATAAGGCTTGTCTATGGGTCTATCTCTGTCAGCCAATGGTCATGTGATAGGAAGGTGCTCCTAGGCCCATATCTGGAGAACGGTCACCCCTACTGATAATACAGTCAATCTATGGTACACCACTCGATGCAGGTCATGATACAAGTGTGCCAGCATGCATGACCCCCATGCAAATTGGGTCCCCTGTGTCACCATCTACTCAAGGAGACAACCCCATCCAATGGATAATCCCTTTGACTTGTGATCAGGATAAAGGAAACCCCCAATGAATCCGACAAGAACAACGGGTAATGTGGCATAACCTAGCTCTAGCATCTCCTGCCATGAAATGTCATATCTTCCCATCTCATCATCCTCGAACACTCAACAAAGTGCATCTCTCCCACCCTACTCTCTAAGATCGTAATACACTAACTCACCCATCACAGGGATTCGCAGTATCTGGTATACATCCTCGAGTGTCATTGTCATCTCGCCCGTCGGTAAGTGAAAAGTATTATGCTCACTATACCAATGCTCTACTAAGGTTGTCAATAATCCCCGTTTAATCAAGGGTTGGGGCATGTAAAGAAGGGAAGATAAACCATGCATGTCAATATGGTCTCGCTCTGCCTGGCTAAGGCAAGGTATCAACATCCATGTCTTTGGGAAGCGCTCCTAAGATTGGAGGACACTAAAGTGCTCCTGAAATCAAATTAATCTATCTATCAGTATATCTTGCTCACTTGAGCTTTTTATCAAATCTCATTGAGCCCCTATCAATGATGCTCATCTATAATGAGGTCATTGCCAATCCTATATCATCTCATGCGTACATCGAGATAATCAGAGTTGATCATCTAATTTCATCAATCAGGAGCATCTAATTTTATCAATTAGATAGCTAATTCAATCTATCTTACCCTATCGAAATAAAAAAACAAATCAAATTGGCAACATTCCAGCATCTTTATCGCAAATCGTGACTTTTTGGGGTCAGAGGGGCAACAATTTTTTTGTCGAAATCATCCGAAAATTACATTGGATCATCCAAATTCATCAAAAAATCAATTGCAATTGAAAAAAAAACTTAAATGATCAAATCATCAAAAGTTGACATCAAAAATCAAATCAATTCGTCAAAAAAATCGACGAAATAAACTCAATAATTTGAAAAAATAAATAAATTATTCAATAAATCAATCATCGCAAAATTGAAAATCAAATTAATAATCAACATGGTCAAAAATTGAAAAATCATGTTTAAAATTCTTAAAAAACACAAAAAAAATCGAAAAAAATGAAAAAACACAAAAAAAAAAGAAAAGAAAAGAAAAGAAAAGAATTTTTTTTTAAGCTGAGCCCGACCCCCCCCGCGCCGGTGGTGCCCATGGCGCCCACGACATCCCCTGCGGCGCCACCACGCGGGTGGCGCCGCCATGGCACCACCGCCCCCTCCCAATGTAGCAAAATTTTAAAAATTTTAATTTTTTTTAAAAACACCAAACATAATAAATGAATTATTTTTTATTTTTTGGGATGCGAGTTAAAAACTTTTCAAAAAACCCCGAAAACCCATTTTATAATTCGAAAAACCCATATCGAAAAACATAATTTTTTAACAACCCACATGGCGAAAATGCTAAAAAATGGTTTTTTTTCTACAAATGGCTAAATTTTTCAAAAATCAACTAAAAATTTACTAAGCTAGGTTTTCTTGAAGTACGTATCGGTGGATCATAAGCCGAAGGACGCTCGTGTCGCTGAACTCGCTCGAACCTATGCTAGTGGTACGAGATTGTCATTCCTTCCTCTAGAGCAAATTTTTCAAACAACTGAAGTGCACAAATGAAGAGTGGTAAAAAGAATTCACCTTTTTAAACTCACAATGGGGCATTTAAGTGGGATTTTTATTCCACTATTTTTTAATCATCTAATCAACTTGGCAGGACAACATTTTCAAATTTCTTATCGAGAAATGAATCGGATCAACTATGAAAATCTCTAAATATATCAAAAAATCATTAAAAATCGTAAAAATATCAAAAAAATTAAAAAATCGCGAAAAAATTCAAAAATATTGAAAAAATTATCTGATCCATCTCTTGAGGGGGCATCCTCACATCAATATCTATCAATCAGCATCTGGGGCATCATATCGAGATTTATCATCTCAAAATCGAATCAGTATCATATCGAAACCGAATCTACATCGAAATCAAGATCAAATATGCATCCTATCAAAATCAATATCAGCAACATTATCAATCGAGTCTTCTTTGAACCAATGCGTCGTCACACTAGTAAATAAATTTACATGATTTATTTATATAGTTCATTTCATATCCCTTTTGATTAATTAATCTAAATTAATTAATCCTCCCCCATCTAAATCAATTATTCTAATCCCTAATTAAAATTAACAAACTCAAGTTTGTTGAGATTAATTATCATTTTCCAATTATTTGAATTTCTAAATTCAAATGAGCACATGGCTCCTAACTTTTAACCACCTAACCTAACCACGCTCTAACCTAACCCATTCTATCTAATCCTAGGGTCTAACTAACCCTATCCTCTTGCACATCCTAACCTCCTTACCCTAACCTCCT